>NC_088205.1:54748466-54940966 GCF_037126465.1 Ornithodoros turicata | reverse complement strand
ACCTTAGTTAGTAACTTAACTTGTAACGAGTTCTTTTTGACGGGTAACTTCTCTATCTATGCTAATTAGTGCATCACATGTGAGAGGTAATATCAGGTTCCGGCGACGTCTTGCTCCTCGTTCCTACATCTTACTCCCTCGACAGAGAACCATGCAGTTCACGGCAGATCATCCTTTACTGTACTGAAAAGTTCTGGGAAATCACGAACAGCGTACCCTTAAACTTCATTGCAGAAGGCTATCGCCAATTTCTCAAGAAAAAAAGCAAGAAAGCGGTCATGTGGTAGATAGGAGTATCTCAGAGTCCCATTCGCAGGCCAGCACGCTCCCCGTTGAAAAGAGGGAGGGAAATTGCAAACTGCATAACCCCAGAAATGGGCTCATGGTAAAATCGAACGGGTGAGCAAATGTCCGGTCTTATCTAATATAATTATTTAGTCTGTATATTATTGATTAATATCCCAGAGTATCGGACCCGGGTCTCGTTCCCCTGTAGCACCCCTGGTCGGCGCGTTTGCTCAAATCTTCGTCCAGACGGCCGTCCCAGACGCCAAAATGACATTTTGATCAAATTTGATTGATAATAACACTTGATGTAAAATTGATATCAGAGATGTCATAATCTAATTATTTAGTCTGTATATTATTAATTAATATCCCAGGGTATCGGAACCGGGTCTCGTTCCCCTGTTGCACCCCCGGTCGGTGCGTTTGCTCAAATCTTCGTCCAGACGGCCGTCCCAGACGCCAAAATGACATTTTGATCAACTTTGATTGATAATAACACTTGATGTAAAATTGATATCAGAGATGTCATAATCTAATTATTTAGTCTGTATGTTATTAATTAATATCCCAGGGTATCGGAGCCGGGTCTCGTTCCCCTGTTGCACCCCCGGTCGGCGCGTTTGCTCAAATCTTCGTCCAGACGGCCGTCCCAGACGCCAAAATGACATTTTGATCAACTTTGATTGATAATAACACTTGATGTAAAATTGATATCAGAGATGTCATAATCTAATTATTTAGTCTGTATATTATTAATTAATATCCCAGGGTATCGGAGCCGGGTCTCGTTCCCCTGTTGCACCCCCGGTCGGCGCGTTTGCTCAAATCCTCGTCCAGACGGCCGTCCCAGACGCCAAAATGACATTTTGATCAACTTTGATTGATAATAACACTTGATATAAAATTGATGTCAGAGATGTCATAAACTAATAATTTAGGCTGTATATTATTCATTAATATCCCAGAGTATCGGACCCGGGTCTCGTTCCCCTGTTGCACCCCCGGTCGGCGCGTTTGCTCAAATCTTCGTCCAGACGGCAGTCCCAGACGCCAAAATGACATTTTGATCAACTTTGATTGATAATAACACTTGATATAAAATTGATGTCAGAGATGTCATAAACTAATAATTTAGGCTGTATACTATTCATTAATATCCCAGAGTATCGGACCCGGGTCTCGTCCAGACGGCCGTCCCAGACGCCAAAATGACATTTTGATCAACTTTGATTGATAATAACAATTGATGTAAAATTGATGTCAGAGATGTCATAATCTAATTATTTAGTCTGTATATTATTAATTAATATCCCAGGGTATCGGAGCCGGGTCTCGTTCCCCTGTTGCATCCCCGGTCGGCGCGTTTGCTCAAATCCTCGTCCAGACGGCCGTCCCAGACGCCAAAATGACATTTTGATCAACTTTGATTGATAATAACACTTGATATAAAATTGATGTCAGAGATGTCATAAACTAATAATTTAGGCTGTATATTATTCATTAATATCCCAGAGTATCGGACCCGGGTCTCGTTCCCCTGTTGCACCCCCGGTCGGCGCGTTTGCTCAAATCTTCGTCCAGACGGCAGTCCCAGACGCCAAAATGACATTTTGATCAACTTTGATTGATAATAACACTTGATATAAAATTGATGTCAGCGATGTCATAAACTAATAATTTAGGCTGTATATTATTCATTAATATCCCAGAGTATCGGACCCGGGTCTCGTTCCCCTGTTGCACCCCCGGTCGGCGCGTTTGCTCAAATCCTCGTCCAGACGGCCGTCCCAGACGCCAAAATGACATTTTGATCAACTTTGATTGATAATAACACTTGATATAAAATTGATGTCAGAGATGTCATAAACTAATAATTTAGGCTGTATATTATTCATTAATATCCCAGAGTATCGGACCCGGGTCTCGTTCCCCTGTTGCACCCCCGGTCGGCGCGTTTGCTCAAATCTTCGTCCAGACGGCAGTCCCAGACGCCAAAATGACATTTTGATCAACTTTGATTGATAATAACACTTGATATAAAATTGATGTCAGCGATGTCATAAACTAATAATTTAGGCTGTATATTATTCATTAATATCCCAGAGTATCGGACCCGGGTCTCGTTCTCCTGTTGCACCCCCGGTCGGCGCGTTTGCTCAAATCCTCGTCCAGACGGCCGTCCCAGACGCCAAAATGACATTTTGATCAACTTTGATTGATAACAACACTTGATATAAAATTGATGTCAGAGATGTCATAAACTAATAATTTAGGCTGTATATTATTCATTAATATCCCAGAGTATCGGATGCGGGTCTCGTTCCCCTGTTGCACCCCCGGTAGGCGCGTTTGCTCAAATCCTCGTCCAGACGGCCGTCCCAGACGCCAAAATGACATTTTGATCAACTTTGATTGATAATAACACTTGATATAAAATTGATGTCAGAGATGTCATAAACTAATAATTTAGGCTGTATATTATTCATTAATATCCCAGAGTATCGGACCCGGGTCTCGTTCCCCTGTTGCACCCCCGGTCGGCGCGTTTGCTCAAATCTTCGTCCAGACGGCAGTCCCAGACGCCAAAATGACATTTTGATCAACTTTGATTGATAATAACACTTGATATAAAATTGATGTCAGAGATGTCATAAACTAATAATTTAGGCTGTATATTATTCATTAATATCCCAGAGTATCGGACCCGGGTCTCGTTCCCCTGTTGCACCCCCGGTCGGCGCGTTTGCTCAAATCTTCGTCCAGACGGCAGTCCCAGACGCCAAAATGACATTTTGATCAACTTTGATTGATAATAACACTTGATATAAAATTGATGTCAGAGATGTCATAAACTAATAATTTAGGCTGTATATTATTCCTTAATATCCCAGAGTATCGGACCCGGGTCTCGTTCCCCTGTTGCACCCCCGGCCGGCGCGTTTGCTCAAATCTTCGTCCAGACGGCCGTCCCAGACGCCAAAATGGCATTTTGATCAACTTTGATTGATAATAACACTTGATATAAAATTGATATCAGAGATGTCATAATCTAATTATTTAGTCTGTATATTATTAATTAATATCCCAGAGTATCGAACCCGGGTCTCGTTGCCCTGTTGCACCCCCGTGCGGCGCGTTTGCTCAAAGCTTCGTCCAGACGGCCGTCCCAGACGCCAAAATGACATTTTGATCAACTTTGATTGATAATAACACTTGACATGAAATTGATGTCAGAGATATCATAAACTAATAATTTAGGGTTTTGGTGTGGCGTAACTAATTTTTGGTGTGGCGTAACGTGTGCAGCTTTTGTTTCATAGTGAGTGTACCGTGCATATCAGTCAAAGTAAACGCATAACATGAATATGTAATGCACTGTATTCTCCCAATATAGCAATTACGAACTGGTGCTATATTGGACCAATATACAGTCTGATATACGGATAAGTATATATACGAGCTTAAGGTTAAAGATAAATTTGAAACACCACATAAATGGGATGACGAACCAAAAGCTCACTTAGAATAGCATTTCCTTTCTAAGAGCAAAACGAATACTATATACATTGCCTGTCTTGCGAGCGTCAGCAAATTCGATAGCCCTGCTCGCATTCCAGTCAAAACAAAGGGTGAGATGTCTAAGTTTAATTTGATTATGCACACAAAAAACACCGAATTGAGGAATTGCTTGGTGTACCAACTCACCATGAAGATAACGTTCGTGTTTCTTACTTGTTTTGATATGAGGGAAAATTAAGACTCAGGGTACACGCCATTCATATTCCATGACAATGTTAAACATTTTATAATAAGGCAAAACACCCTTAAAGGGACAGTCGCATCGACCACAGATCGATTCCGAAACCACAGTGAAATGAGATTCCCCGTCCTTCACTGACCATGACTCCGAAAGTCCCATTCCGATCGACGGAATACTTTTTGCATAATTCGTGTGTAAGCGGCGCTACAGCAGACGACGGATGCGGTCGTCAAGCGGAACTCCCTGCTGAGAATCTTTAGCAACGTCACAAGGAATCTGACCAATAAGAACGCGGCGAGCCAGAGGAGTCCCCGCGGCTTGCACGCTTGCAGCTTGCATGAGCAAGGTCAGGGAGACGAAGGCACATACGGAGATGGAGGACTCGGAACGCGGAAGTGGCGAATCGTGCTGTTCAAATGCCTTTAGTAATAGCTCCCGTGACGAATATACATGTTTGATGACGGCCCATATTCGACGGATGCGCTTCTTCTGCAAGTCGATGGTGATGTACGTGCCGCAGCTACGTTAGCGCAACAGAACGAGCCTCAGGACCACTGCTTTAGGTACGTTCATGATCGGAGTGCTTAATACTTAATCCCGTGACATTCACACTACGACGCAGGAAACAATCAAAGTGTTTGTGCGGCGTCTGTGCTCCCCAGGAACCGGATGAGTACCTATATGAAAATTAATCATGTCTACCACATTCCACAAAAGTCACAGGTTCTAACAGGGAAAGTTTCATGATAACGCGTCCGACAACGAGGAAAGCCAATCACGTTCATATGAATGACATCATGTTCTTTTACTTGTTTATTGTATTTTATTTATCTAGTTATTAATCATAGGTTAGGGGGATACCTTACGTTGTACCGATTTCGTCTTTTGCTGCTAAGTTACTCACGCGCAAGAGTGACAGATCCGATTGGGAAACTACATAGACATTGTGACTTACTGTCGAATTTGCTGGCTCGCTTTGTTCGTGGAACACTGTCGGAACGGCGTCAAGTTTCAATTCGTTCCTTTTTGGTGTCAATCCAAGTTGCACTTGCATGATGTTCTCATCCAGGTACACATTATCGGTGAAATGCGAGGAGCATACACGGACAGCATGAACACTCCTTGCTTCATCTGGATACCCGCTAGTGATGTAGCTGCTTCCAACTTTCGCTTCGTCTGGGGTCTGGCTGTAGCTGTATCCTTGGCGTGCGAAATCAAACATCGAGGTTTTCGAAGGAAGTTTTCCTGGAGTCTGGAACGCTGCGTCGGTTTCCAAATGACATCTCACGCGAGGGATGCAAGCGTAGAGATAGTATCCGCGTCACTAGAAAGTGTCACATGTGAATAGGGGCGACGTGCCGGAAAAAAACAAAGCAGCACCAGACTTGGCGGCAGACGACAGCGTCCTTCACAGCGGATTAGCCAGATTCCACCTTGCGTCACGCGATGTTGTTGGCGCTGGCGCTTTCGAGGATCAAAACGAAACCGGATCTTTTAAATTCGATTCCTCATCACCCGGTCCGTTTTGGAAGGAGAAAATTTGGCAAAAAGCTCGTGGTAGTGTACCGAACACATTGGTATTGGATTCGTAACCACGGTTCCGGATGCGACAGTCCCTTTAAAGCACTGCACCCTTATTACACCCTTGATACACCCTTAGCACACCAATGCAGATATGCACCCAATTCACACCCATCTATGAGAGGATCAGCAGGGAAGGGGCGTAATGTGAGTGTGATCTGGGTGTATATGGCAAAATACACCCCTCTTACACTAACATAGTTGTAAAAGAGTTTAGTGTGTGGGACGCCTAAGAACGGAGTCTTGTCTGGGACGTATCTTTAAAGGCCTAGGGTGCATCAGGGTTAACACTCACACACCGTGCGGTGGTTGATATGTGGCCTGGAAGATGTACTGATTCAAAATAGGCGATGACATTTCAAAAATTTTACTTTCTTTGTCGAAAAATCATAGTCTAAAAATGGGCCCTGTGCAAAGATCGACGAAATCCCCATAGGCGCAATACATTAAAATTTATTTGACCTGGGCGCACTAGATATACATTCGGCCACTGCCATTCTTGTTTCCAGCGGTTCTTTACATGGTGTTCTTACTTCTTAGACGATGACATCTTAAAATTCTTATTCAATTTTGCTGTTAATTGGCATAAACGCAATTTCTCATTGTATTCATGTCCTGTAAGGTCGCTTCCCGCAAAGCAGTTCGGTATAGCGGTGGAGCGTGCCGACGGGAGAGTGACCGCGAATTCTGCGAATTAGTCTCCGCATCTTTTTTTTATATTATTATTACTTTTTTGACACATGCTTTAAACAACATAACTGCATAATCCATACGGATCATAGCCTAAGGCTAGTACGATCCGGTAAAGAGAGAAAAAATACAGTAACAATGTTCAACAGCAGCAACAGTCAAATGTCAGTGCCAAGCTACCGACATCCAGTCGACAGCAAACATAAAAACGTAATCATACCAACTAACACTTATAGCAAGAAACAGTAATACTAACACTTATTCAGTAGGAACCTTCGCACAGCTAATTTTAAATTGTTGGACATTATAACATATAGAGGCAGAGAGTTCCACTTGATAACTCCTTGGTGTCGCAGAAGACGCTTACCATATATATTCGAGAACTGCGCAACATTAAAGTGGTGTTCCAACATAGCACGGCTCGTGCGTGTAACAGATATAAGCCTTACTCCAGCAACAGCTCCCTCATTCATAATGCAATTTTTTATCATCAATACAGTTCTCTCAAAGCATAAAAGATTAAATGGCAGAATGCCTAATGGTTGATACAGACTAGAACAAGAGATCCTCGGATATGTATTGGATATAATACGGACTGCACGATTTTGTAGAACTTCAACTGGGTTCAGATAAGACTGATAGGTATGCCCCCATGACTCTACACAGTATTATCTCGTACTGTATTTTCCCAAAATATTGTTTCCCCACGTGACCCCAAAGCATATCACAACAATAATTTCTAGTTTTGAGAAGTATGACGTCATGGGGTGTCCAATTCGCGTCCGGCCGCATTGCTCCACGAAGGTTGATTTCCCTCTCCTCACCACAGCTGCTGGTAGGCTTGCAAAGTGGAGCGGTTAGCGGAGACGCGCGCTACTGGTAGGAGAGAGGTGCTGACGTCCCCATACTCTTGGAAAACCCGAAACTATCAAGTTTTGCGCGTTCTTCGCATGCGTGGAGGGGCGGAATGTTCGCTTAGGGCATTTCATTTGTTTATTTCCGTCATACCATTGGTGGGGGAGGGGGTGGCTCGGTTAAAAGCAGCAAAGCTGCTTGGCAATGGGGTATCCCAATATCCCACAGTTAAGAATCCGCAGGTTCGAAATCCGAGACGTTTAAAAACCCAAATTGTCGCAGTTTAATGCTGGCACCGCCTCGAATACGCGCGGGGACCTGAACTAACTTTGGCCTCACTACAGCACTATAGAAGTCTCTGATGAGTCGTGACCATAAACTAACGAACGTCGGTTCGTTTTGTGCTGCTCCAACGCGACCACACTGCTAAGCTAAGCCGTCGCATTTCATTCGATAAAACGACTTCGATGGAGATCGAAAACACTGGAAGCTGGCACGTTGGTCAGTGATATCCTACTTTGAATCACGGTCATTCTCAGTCGTCGCACACACACAAAAAAAAAACTTTAATTTTGCAATTTATTATTTTGGTATTGTGGACGTTGGGATCTGTGATTTTGAACGCTGGGATATCTTGGTATAGCCCTTGACAAAAGCCGGAACCTCCGATTTATGTTTTGCGTACTGAGTCTGTGAGCGTGACTGATTTATAATATGAAATAAAATACATATCAATTCACTCCTTAATGCAACAACGAAAGTCACGAATCAGGACACTCCATCATAGCCAAAAGGTCCTATGCCGATACTTATATTCCGTGCTCCTGATACTGCAATAGAAATCACAAAGTTCGAAGAGAGATGTTTGACGTTCGATCAGCGCATGGTCCACCACAAACATGGAGGCATGGAGACATTTTGAAGGTGGAACTGTGGTAGATGCTCGCGCGCGAAAGGTAAGCGCCACGTTCTTGTCGCCCGAAAACCCTCTCTCGTTCAGCAATGTGCTTTATCTGGGACAGTCTGCAGCCCACGTTCTGAACCCTGCCTTTCCCTTCTAACGACCTGCGTATGTCACTTCCGTGTAAACTAAAGCGCGCCTGCTTAGGGAGCAGCGGCGGAAGAACGGGCGTGACGACATTGCATAGCCGTGCTCGTCGAGAAAGACAGCCGTTGTGCATTTTAACATCGTCCGTTCTCGTAAGTACCGCTCTCAATTGTGCATAAGCAGCGAGCGAAAGCACCATCTTGTGCATCGCGTCTAGAATGCGTGGAACACGTAGTTGTGATGTTATTAACAGTTACGTTATCATGTACGCTGTTATTAGCTTCCTCGCCCTCAAGTGAGAGGGATACACCAATGTGTTCATTGGCCCGCATCACCTGCACGTTTGTGAGTGAACCCGCAATGCGCGCCCTGTATTTACGGGAGGTGACGAATTTCCCCATTCATCATCATCAGTGTATTTGTTGTTGCTGTTGTACGGATCCTGTCTCTGTGTGCAGATGGAGGTATTCTATCTCAAGACAGCACCCTACGCGGGGGGGGGGGGATATAGATTTATTAGAAGACAAAAGAAAAAAGAGAAAAAATGAGGAGGCAACGAGCAACTAATCGAACGCCAGGATTTAAAGGAGCATGGAAAGTGGGGAGAAAAAATGTTCTCTCTTTGACCGCGTTCAAATGTGTCACCACTGTATTGTGTTTTTACACCATAAATACTGTCCTAGCGAACATCTTACGCCCACGGCAGATCATTGATTCCCCCGGTCGCGCGAAACTCTCCGCTTTTCTGTGGAGGCCACGTGACAAGCCAAAGAAGCCGCATCCACTCAGAGGAGGAATCGCGGAGTGACATCAGCCGGAAGCGGTCATCAGCAGAGAGCATCAGTAGAGAGCATCAGTAGAGAGGACAGTAGTGGGGGACATTGCTGTTAGTATGCGTCCTAAGGGACTTCATGGGGAACTGTGCCGACATTTGTCTGGAAAGTCTTCGGAAAACCCATGGAAAACCTCAGACAGCACAGCGAGTGGCAGGATTCGAACCCAAGACCTCCCATTCTTCGGCACAACCCTGGCTACCACCAACGAGCGGGGCGCCTTAACCCGCTCGGCCGTGCCGCTGGTCTGAATTACCATGAGCACAACACAAAAGGAACAGGACGCGTCAGTTGTACCAATCGTGATTTTATGCGCGAAGTAATGTCTCTCTTCTCTCCTTCTCAAGGCGTTCGACACCTGGCTGCGGATAAGGTGGCCAATCATCGCGGGGAATAGTATGCAAAGACCAACGGGAGGCCGCCCGCATTGTTGCTCTTCTTGAAAAGAAGAGACGTGGGAAATTCTCCGTTCCTTTTGTATAGCTGTTAAAGTAACGGTATTTTGTATTCCGCGAGGAGAAACACTTTTCGTGCCCCTTTATCGTGTGCCATGCTCCTCGTATCGTTCACACCATATTCACAAAAACGCGATTCAAGGAATGGGCGCCGCCATTAGTGCTGCCACCCCGTGGTAGTCCCAGGAACAGTGCACGAGTGGACTGCTGTTTGGCGAGTTCCTTCATTTTCCCGTGTGTGTTTTCGTTCATGTTCGCTCGCGTTCATTTCGTGCCCGTTCATTTCCTGCCGCTCGGGAACCGGTGTAAGGTATCGCATCGGCCAGCATTCCTCACGTGAACAACTGTGTATGTCGCAGGGTCTCGAACCGAAACGTTTTTCGTTCCGGTCCTATCATAAACGGTCCGGTACTGGTTCTGCTCCGGAGCAAAAAAATAACGATTCATACCAGTTTTAACCGCTTCCGCTTCTGGTGTGCATATTCATTCCTAGAAAAAAAAATGTTGCAAAATGGAAACCCCTTTATTCCGCATACATGGTATTTAATACTAATAGGCAGCAGTGAAATTGGTAGCTTCTGGTTCCTGTAGGTGACTGTCCAAATAGGCGTTCTGCTTTCTTGAAACGCATGATACAGACGGACTTGTTTGTCGTGACGTCATACCTAAAGTACTTTCTTGCTGGATTGGTGCGATCGCGTCCCATTCGAATGTCGGTTGCTGCTTCCTTGCCAGCAAGCACCACCGCAAGTGTACAACGCAAATCGAGGAGCACCTTCACCCGTTCCGTTCCGGTTCGCACCAAAATAGCGTTTTTGTGTGTGTGTGTGTTTTCGGTTCTGGTTTTCGGTTCGCTCCGACAACCTGGTATGTCGCACGCGGAAGCAAGCATCTTCTTTTTCCTTGATCTTTCGAACGTTGATACGCTACTCATATGTTTACCGGTTAGTTACCGACTAGTTATATGGAACGTTATGTTATCGTTAGTCATACTCATTAAAGACGGCGGCCACCAGCATTCATCGCAATGGGAAGAGCGATTTTGGGCAGTCCACGCCTGTTGTGTCGTCGCTGGTAACGAGGCAAAGGAGCGCTCGGAGACTGGTGGTTTGAGAGTAGCGCGACAAGGTCTATACAACCAAAGCGCAACTGGCTTTAACCACTGCATAATCTGTTAATTCTAACGGTCCAGCATGGTGAGTCAACTAATAGTTCAGATAACATGAGCCATGTACGGAATCTAACGTGTGTCTTCCAAAGCCTGGAGGTTATGCGACAGAAAATGAACGAGATCTGGCAGCATAGGAACAGCCACGATATGAACTTTCGTGGGGTCGCGCCGGCAAGAACACATGGGCAGCAGCGGAAGGTTTCGCTCCAGATTAATGGTAATGACCCTATGGGTCCCAGAAATGTTATTGTGGTGTGGGAGTAGATAACGTGGGACCGCAGCTGAGTTTGATTGCCTCCCAACATAGTTATGGCCCTGTAAAGGGCGACATTCGCGGTACAGCACACTGTGCAGCTGAAGTTGACAGCGCACTTCGCCTTGTGTGTGGATAAGTATAATGCATCCTATATTTTTAACTTCTCAGCTTCACTTCTTGACGTTCGCTCTTTTCCCCTCCAGCGCGTGGCCTTTCAAAAGAGAGAGCCCAGTGTCAATGCGACCGTATGATTGACTTTCAACCCACTGTCGGACTGTCAGTTTGTAAAATGTCGTGATCTACACTATCATGATAACACAGTGCATCGAAATATTCAAAATATCACTTATGCCGTAGTTGGACTGGATAGGCTTGAGCATTGCAGGTTCATGTGTGGGGCTGCGTGAATATTCGAATTTTTCGAATACGCAATCGAATCACTGCGTGTTTGATTCCAATTCCGAATCGGATGTGAAATTGTATATTCGAATTTGGAAACGAAGCGGTGTCCCTTCCAGGTCGAATACATTCGAATAGTTTCCAAACTGCATCCGTGTGCTCCAATATGTCAGAAGAGACTATATATGCCTTCAGACAAACAAGGTGAGTACTGCTTCATGCGGAGATCCGCGTGCTTATACAGCGCGTATATGTACTGTACGTGTTCCGTTCGGTGAGATAACTATTCTCGTGCTATGTGCTTCAGTTCCATAACCAGTCGCTTCGTATTCGCTTCGGTTTTGAAATTGCTACTCGCACGGCCCTTTTACATGCGCGATTTGTGCGCCCTGGGCTTGTCAACAGGGTATCACACTCGGATCCGAGTCGACATAATATGACCTACAGACAACACAGCACAGTCGGTAATTTTGTTATCATTGTAGCCCTTATCGCATAGCCTAGGAACGTCTTGCCGCGCGCGTGTGTTTCTAAAGATGCATCGGAACCCAGTTTGTGAAAATAAAATATCTCAATTTCTTTCGTTTCGCTTACATATCCGAACGTTCTTACCGGAGCAAAGTAAAAATAAAAAAAGGGCGATGTTGTGGTTCCTGTCGAGTAGAAGTGCTCCCCAACGCAATTAAAAAAAAAAACTATTTACGGGGTGTACGAGGCGATTTGCCATACAGACTCACATTGCGTGACGCGAGCCGACGCCCTATCTTGCACAAAAGACGTACTGAGTGATTGAATGCGCTTTTCTGGCCTATCCATCTCCGCGGTCCCACTACATATATTTGCGCTGTACCTCATGCCGTGGTGATGGAGAGTGAGAACGAGGAGGTGGTCGTGTCAGTAGAACCATGCCGCTGGAGCAGGTTGAAACGATAAATTGACAATGTCGGACCACGGTCTTCTGGGATGCATTTTCTTGGACGTGATGTCAGAAGATACATAACTGCGTCATGTACAGCTCCCGTCAACCTTAATCATAACACTAGAAAAAACATGGTCTTCTTCCCGAGCACGATTACAGCAACACCTGGGGCCATCATGAAACCTTACCTGAACAAAATTGAGAGGTACGGTCGTTCCTCGCTTTATTTATTGTGTTAGTTTAACGCAAGAATTTTGTTCACTTAACATTCCCCCAGTGCCCCCAGGGCAGCTGTTATCGAGCTCGGAAATGAGACCAAATTTTTTCCAGCGTTATTATTAAGGTTGACAAGAGATGCACATTACAGACAAGATGGCGTAGACGGAGGCAAGAATCATATTCATGATGAGTAGTGGTAGAGCCTAAGCTTGGGCAACGAGACAGCGTCGTGCATCCTCGTTGTCCAAGCTCAGGCTCTACTCATCGTGTACATTAATACGGAAATAGATTAACGCCTTGTATGAAGGGGATTTGATATTTCCTTTATTTATTTATTTTTTCTTTTGACAACGTCCTTCATTTCTGCTTGACTAACAACACTGTGCGTCCTGCGCCGCAAGTAAAGGTACGTCAGGATAATTGACAGGCAACGCTTTATCCACAACAGAGCTCCGGTTTCTGCTTTATGCATACTCTTACAGGGCTATTGCTTGGTACGCTCTGAAGACAAAACTTCACCGCATCACACCCTGCTAGCCGGTCAGCATTTCGAATTATGTACTTCTCTCTCCTAATGGTTGAAAATGGCAGTAAAGTGTCACAGAAAGGCGTGCTATGTATACCGGGTGCACCAATCGACGAACTTTCTTTTTTACAAGTATCTGTCCGATACCACCTACAAGCTGCGCACCGTGTGAATGATTGGGAGGCGCTCATTATTTAAATAAAAATTCAAAAAACATAACTTCAAAGCAGGGCGCTGTCGGTGCTAAACGGGTACTACCCGTTTTGCGACCTTCAGTGGACACCTTTTAGAGAAAAATCTGCTACCGAAGCGGGTCATTTGTTGCAGTAATTAATTGGTTTCGGTTTACTTATTTTTGTCGCGGCTGGTCGCAGTGAAGCGCAAAAAGGACGCTCTTCCACTCCCTTATCCACCAATGAATTATGTCCTTACACCAATGAATTACACACATGAATTACGTCTTTTTGCGCTTCTCGGCGACCAGCCGCGACAAAATATGTAAACCGAAACCAATTAGTTATAGACACAAATGACCCGCTTCGGTGGCAGATTTTTCTCTAAAAGTTGTGCACTGAAGGTCCCAAAAGGGGCAGTACCCATTTTAATGCCGAAAGCGCCCTGCTTTAGAAGTTATGTTTTTTAACTCATTTGAATTTTTATTTAAATAATGAGCGCCTCCCACTCCTTCACACGGTGCGCAGCTTGTAGGTGGTATCGGACAGATACTTGTAAAAAAGAAAGTTCCTCGATTGGTGCACCCGTTCGCGAATTATTTAGCCCGGGGATTTAACTGAAACACCCGGTACATATTTTGGCCGGACGTTAGGAAAGTATTACAGAGACATCAATTATGGGGTACTTTTTTGGTTGTGGGGGATATTGTAGTGTATTTTCTTTAAAAAAAGAAAAACATGGAGATGTAGAAGTCATCAACAAGGCCGCTTGCTTGCTTTTTTGTTAAGATAGGTCTGCAGGCGACTTCATTGTGCTTTGAGCTATAGCACGATATTGATTATTCTTTCGTGCTGTTCGGCGCATTTTGATTTTAACTACATGTAAATTCGATTTCAAATGCCAAACGTCTCATTGCGGTAACCTGGCGTAGCCTCGTACTTCACACATGTTACCACCCAATGGGCAAAACAAGGTCGGTGTGAAATCGGGCCAATGGATCAGATGATGTCAATTTGAAATCGGGCCAATTTGCTGTTACCAACATTGGGCCATCACACAATGCCGACCTAAACGACATAGGGCCACACTGCAGCCAATCCAGACACAACAGTGCACTCTAAAAAAAAAAAAAAGGTTTGTTTTTTTACCTTGTGGGGTAGAAGTGCGTTGTCCCAAATTTTCAACCCTTTTGGGGTAGAAAATGAGGGGTAGAAGCAGTTCTACCACACCACTTCTACCCCAGGGGTAGAACAGACCTACCCCATAGTGGGGTAGTTCTACCCCCTTCGTTGAAGCGTTCTACCCGTCCACGGTAGAGTATTATGCCCCTTAAGGCATATGTGTTATACTTCATGGGAGAGCTACGTCTACCTCGAGGAAGCGAAATTTGCCTCCGCGTTGGAGATAAATGCTATACCTTTTGCGGAGGGACGTTCTACCCTTGGCAGAAGTGACCTGCCCTACAGGGCTATAAATTTCCACTCCTGAAGGAAGCAGTTCTACCCAAGTGGTTCGAATCTTAACACTGTAACAGAGAGATTTTTCTACCTTAGAAGTGATATACTTTTGCCGTTGGGGAGGGGTATTTCACACGTTTTGGGAGAAGCATTTGCCACCATATGTATAGAAATCTTCTTCATTTGCAATAAGAACTGTTCCCTCTTGTTACGCTAACAGTAACGACATGCAGTTAATGAGTGCTGCTCCGAAGTGGATAACATGGAAGCACACAGAAAAGGCTGTTACAAATCTTTATTTTGCACAATCTACTTCAATGAAGACACAGCAGCTTCATCAGATGGGCTCACCAATGCGAGTGGTACATTCATTAATTTGCGGAGCACTTGCAGTGTAGAAGCGGACTGCGGCATGAATTCGATGTCCATAAGCCAGTAAAGCGCGACGAGGGTACTCACAGGCTCCTTCAAGCTGGATACCCCTATGGTCGCCTTCTCCAGGCATAACAGCGCTCGCCCCGGATGGAATACCTCCCGGGAAAAGCACACCACATGACAGACATGTCCGTTCTCCACCTAGAAAGTTACCAGAATACATAAACAAAACCTTCCAAGTATTTTCAGCAGGACGTTATCTTCGCGGTCGCTCTAGAGACATAAATAATAAAGTACGAAAAATGCAAAGCTCGTTTCCATAGCTACAAAACAAAATCTTTTGCGATGTACAATAAGAACGAACGCTATAGGCACTCACCTGGGGCGTGATGAAGGACTCGTACCATTCATGTACCAGACTGGGGACCACAAGGAGTGTGACTATCATTGCTGCGCATACACATAATCACAATGTGAATATTCACCTGACGTTACACGAGAATTAAAGAAAAACACCCTGACACTACTCACTGAAAGGCGCTTGCACATTAGTTCATCTTCCCTCAGGCAGAGTACCGTTGAGATGCCGTCGCAGGACACCACCGCCATTCTTTCGCCGTAACTTGTTATAACCTTCATTGCTAGAATCGTTGCATGCGATATGCACGACTGTCTGCAACGAACTGACGAGCTAGAGTGACGCAGTTTCTTCCCTTCGTCTCTCGCCCATTTTCACGAAGAATCACAAAAGCAGCAGACCACGTACACTGGCCTTGAGTGTTTGAGTGTTTCCTAGCATGGACCTCAAGATGAGATTGTATCTCATTACGGCCGATGTCTCAATACGGCCGATAATCCTTTAATCCCCAAGTGTCTCATTACGGCCAAAGTCTCAATACGGCCGAAGGTAGTCTCATTACGGCCGAAGATGTCTCATAACGGCGAAATGTCAAAATGTGTATTGTAACCTGCATTGATATGCAATGTCGCTGCCAGGTATGGATATATATTCAGCAGGGTATAAGCCATGCAGTGTGCCCTTAGGGCACATCATATTTATATACACATATTGCGAGACAAACGGTATGTTATCATACCACAGCACAATGCAACATACTGTGTAATGTGTACTCCCACAAGGTAGTGTTGATGTTGCTGTGAAGCAGGCTACTATGTGGAGTTAGCTACTTGTGGAGAGCTAGACTAATATTGGCTTTGTTGTGACGTTTTTGGAGTCATCCTACAGTCACTGGCCAAGAAGGAACACCTATCTCAGTTGATGTCAGTTTATTTCCATTCGCCTTACAATGGTACAATTCTTGCTTCTGGAATGAGTAAACCTGCAAGAAGCGAAGAGCAACCATGAATAGGCTAGAATATATATATATATATATTGAAAAAAACAATCATTTGACTTTACATGGCTGGTTTTAATGTGCACAAGCTGCACACGTGTTGAGCATGAACACAGAGCATGACCATGAGATGAATTTAGGTTCATCAGTTCATTCCCTTAATGGAAACATGTGAATATCAAATAGTGATACATTACAATTCATGAAATGATGCATGCATAACTTTTCATTTCTGGTTTCTTTTTCTTAAAGTAGTGCACGAATTAACTACTACACTACGCACTCGTGCACTACTACAAAATTTCTCACTTCACAACAGAACCTTACGATGATCTTAACAGCTCACCTCTTCGGCCAGGACTCCCTGGGCAGCAACATCCTATTAGCCATGTTGTTGTTTTTCTTTTTCGGAATCCTCCGTGCAGCCACATATCATGCCTGGAATGGAAAACCAGCTATAAATAACAATGTACTTGAATGACTTCCTCTTGAAGTATTTATTCTAATCAGATATGCTTTTGTGCCTAGTACGGTGCACGAAGACACATAAGTACAATATTTGGAGACGTTCGACGTAAGCAGTTCAAGGAGATCAATTCAAGTACGCCGACTTGCGCTTTTATTTTTGAACAAATACGACGACAAATTTTAACAAATTAAATATGGCTCACAATGATACGAGTAAATGTTGCAGTACGGTGATGCATTGTTGGAATCTTATCGTCTTCGAATAAATTTGTTATTCCTAAACGCGCAACTAACTAAAACGGTGCAAACCTAAGAACAGACACCAAGTTACATCTATTACAGGCACTTCGACTGTTTTGATTCATTTAAATTACTCGTATGAGAATGCAACTATGTGTGGACAGCACACTACTAAGCCAGACAGTCTACGAAAGCATAACTCACCAGAATTCCCGCTTGACTTGGTCTTGGTCAACACTGCGCGATATACGTTGGGGACTGTGGCGATTCATTCAACTCGGTTTTCACTGGAACAACAGGCGCTTCTCGAAAGACAACGACGGAAAATAGAAAGCCGCTATAAAGTCCGCTAATTTGCACATTACAGCACTACAAATCAATATGTGAACACGTCGTAAACTGCAACTACTCGCTCACACAAGAAACGAGATACCCAACGTTGCTAGACACCATCCGAACTCCGAAGTGAGAAGTGAGAGTAGCAAAACAACAAGATATCAAAACATGAAAGGAAGAGTATTGGTCCCCCCTCCTTCAGTAGCATGCAAAACGTGATTTCCGCTGAGATAAACATATATGTTCATGACGCGAGTAATTTTCTCTGATTCAAAGGAGGTCACGTGGGATTGCGTAACGCTTGCGAAATGTACAGCAATGACAATGGCGAAACGAAACTTGTGAATAGTGCATTGCTCTTCATGGTAGCTGCCAGAAAATCGAATCAAACTTATGGGACACTGGATTACAGATATGTTGGCATCTTTTTCATTCCTGCACCTGATTTACGTGGATACATAGGTACGGTGTCTCGCGATGCTGGGGAAATATTTGCATGGGGAAGTGTGCATCGTGTGCATGGTTCTAGACCTTTTATTTTTGATCGCGTAATCGAAATATCGGCACCTCGCGTGTTGTAGCTTGCATGTGACCAACCAAGAGCTGTTCCCCTACTAGCGCTTCCTACAAACGACAAAACCAAACATGTGGGAAGGTATATTTTTGATTGCTCATATATAACAAGAAAATGTACCGTTTTCAGATTGCTACCACTGCTCCATGTGCCCGCAATTGTCCTGCGTGTATGATTAAACTAACCACGTGCCCACCACGGCGGAAGTGTTTTGCGCACAAGCGTTTCAGCGTGAAGCCTGCAGGTAACATTTCCTGCTTACCCTTCTGATATATTGATTCTAAATTTACATATTATAGCTTAGAGTAATTCCGAATGCCCAGGGTGACACACGCTTACAACATCAGTGCAGTGGCATAAGCACTAATGTAGTGCCCCTCAAAGATGAACTTACACCCCATGTAAAGCCTCATAAAACACCTTCTGAAATATTTTTCTGACTATGCAACTGCATCATGATGACATAATTGTCATTGTTTACTGTAGTTTCTTGAATATGTCTTGCATATATGAAAAAAAATGTCTGGTTGAAAACATGTCTTATGATCAGCATCAAACAAGATCATATGTCGTTTTGTTCAGCCCCTTATGTACTTTTTTTTTAATTTCAGGTGGACGTACATTGTAGAAGGCAGCTAGTGCGGGAAAAAATCATGGTCATAGGTCATGTGGCTCCTGGTACATGCCCTTGTGGAGTAACCTTTTCAGAACAAACACACACAGTTTGCTCGCAGAACCAATGAATAGAATGTTGCTCGAATACTGAGAGAAAATGGCGTAACAGATACATATGGGAATAAAACCATTTTTCACGAGGGATGCATGCAACTGTGTCACAGTATTGTGTGCATGAACCATTGTGTGTGACACAAGCCGTGGGGGCACACCGCCTCGGACACACTTGGGGAAGCATAAAACACAGCGATTGCTAATATGGTGGATGCTTCTTTTTTCTTTTTGGCCGTAATGAAACATTTTCGGCCGAAATGAGACTACCATCGGCCGTATTGAGACTTTGGCCGTAATGAGACACTTGGGGATTAAAGGATTTTCTGCCGTAATGAGACTTCGGCCGTAATGAGATGTTACCCAAGATGAAGCTAATGTATTTTCCCCGGATTAGTGCCTTTGGAGTATTATGGTCAACGCTGTTGTTCCTCGAATAGCGTTGGTGCCCCAATATCTCTAGGGAGAACAATAGTCAAGCAGAGAAGGAGAGTATAAAAAGGTTCTGCACGACCGCATATTCCAGGTTAAAATATGCATGTATGAAGGTGATCTCCCCTCGTGTCTGTTTTATTTTATTTACATTTTCGTTCCTTTCTTCTCCTTTTTAGTTTAATTTTGTTGCAGAAGCGGCAGAATTAATTGGGTGATTAATTTAAGCTCTCCTTATTTTTGTTACAGTAAGTAACTACGCATGCATCATCCTCTTTAAGCAGGACGCGAACTAAAAATGTTTTGCAATTCGCATGATATGTGGAAAAGAGTAGTGTGGATTTGAAATACCATATTTTATGTAACTCCGAATTTAAATCTTCATTAAAAGGAAAGAAAAATCGACTTGACAGATATTTATATGCGGATTAAACATAATTAGATTTGATAACGCAACTTGATTTGCATTCATCTCTTTTCAAACGAGGTTTCGATCTAAATTCGATCTGTTCTTTTTGTATCATTTTTACTGTTTTCTTTGTTTTGTTTTTTACATATTTGTAAGTATACCAAATTACGTCCAATTTGCAGGGCTGGCGCGAACGGGTTCTGAAATTTATGTGTGGTGGCGCTAAGTCACTCCGCAATATTTATCAGCAGTAAAGCAAACCCGTCCAACAAATTCTGTCTCCTTATAGATCAAATTAAGTTTCAAATAAAACCGAACGTCTCTTACGAGCGCTAGTTCTTCACCGCCTTATGCCGCATAAAAAAGGTCGGTAAAAACAGTTGTTTCCATTCTCCGACCTTTTAAAGCTGCTTTCTCAAGCTGTGGGTAGCCTTCACTACTGTGAACGTTCTATATCCGTGTAGCGTGTAAAGATATGAGTGCTCTCGCTGTCATGATGTTGTGCGTGCACGCCCTTTCTCCAAGAAACATATATACTTTGCAATGTAACGTATTTTAAGGCAATTTGATATATTGACGTCCTCCTTTCAGATGGGAACACTTGTACATAGATTCTGAATCGCTTAGAATAATTCTTTACATAGATTCTGAATCGCTTAGAATAATTCTTTCGTTCTTTTTATTACATCTTACCACATTTATCAAAGTAAGGTACAATACGTGCGTTTTTGAAGAAACGGGAACAATGCACTCTCATTACCGCAGAGTGAAACTTTCTGAGGTTTTTTTAACACGCGATGAAATCTCATCGCACAGCACTCCGTATTTAACGTTTCTCGAGTGACGCGTACCCCGCCAAAAAGTTATTGGCGACCTAGTCCTTTGAAGTTTGCCGCTAATTCACGCTGACCGAGAGGAAAAGCAATCGTAAACCATGATAGTAAGTGTCGACGGGGGCCGAAGTATAATTGCGACGTGGTCCAACCCAAAACGCTATTGGATTCTTCTTTCATTGTTACGAAATGGTATCTGTCGGTGATGTCGGTATGCCAAGATACATCAATAATGAGGAAAACAGTATCGGTTTAAATGTTCTATACTTTTCGTTGCTATACTAGCGTGTCCTAGAAATCAGCTACATAGACTTTCTTCACAATGGTCCGCTTTTTCTGCATCAAAGTTCAGTATAATGATCATGACGAAAATCAATTTCAAAATATTACCTAAGACGCAAGAGCGTCCGGATTCCTGAAGTACAGAATCCGACGGTGTCCCCCAGCATACACAACACAGGAAAGGAAAAGGGGGAAAAAGGGAGTGAGAGAGACACGCCTAACCCGTAACCCCACGCAAATGTTCACTTCCACCATTATCCTTGGCTGTGTCCTCAAAATTACTGACCCCTAAAAGGGAGACAGGTCAGTGGAAGGGCAGAAATGCAGTACTCCGACCCTCGACGGGGACAGAAAAAGTACGCGTAGGTCGGGAAGAAGTGTTGCATTTCTACCCATTTTCAAAGTGTGTTCTTGATTTTGTGTAGCACTAATACACAAATAAACAAAAGCCATTGTTTCATAGTGTGGGTAAAAGTAGGACTGCTATAGCAACAAACAAAGGTTGAGCCAAGCTTGGCAATAGTTAGGCTGGCCTACCAGGCCTTGGTTGGTACATCATCGGCCAACAAACTTGTTTCTTGATACGGATCTATACCCTGGCCAATGACTTGCCACGCACTGGCCAGCCTACATTGTGCCAAAATATACAGACAAAAGCCTTCCTGCGGCGTAATTCATCTCAAATTCATACTCATATTCATACTCAATTGTCTCACAGCGTAAGGTAACGATTTATCATTCTTTGTTTAGTTGCTCGTATTTCCCACAACGGACAGTGAGCACGGCGTTTTATAGCACAAAAAAATCCCACAATGGACAATGTGCACGGCGTTTCAAGATGCACGACACTTTTTGCCAACTGTCGGCCATCGACCATTGCTTGCTTGGGTGAGTACTGGCCTATAGCCACTTTTACTAATGGGCTTAGCATGGGCGAAGTCTGGACCGTCAACCACGTGGTAGGCTTTTGCAGAAAAGCTTATAGCCAGGTTACTTCATAATTAACTATAATTAAGTAACTACACTAAGAGCCACCCAATTCTAGAGAAGGTAAAGCTATTGAAAGGAACAGAACGAAGGAAAATAGCAGATATTTATTGCCGGCTGTGTTCACTGACCTCGCACACTTATGAACTTATTGCTTACTTGTACACTGAGATGCATTCATGAACTGATATACTTGTTGCTTACTTATACTCTTCAAGTCATTTTTTGCAAACATTTTGCACACTTTTGAATGAAGAGCCTACAAACAGAACACGGTTTAAATCTCGTGATATGTATCGTTACTACCGAAAAAAAGAGCGGCTGTGCGTTCTTTTCGGCGAATCTCTTCTCGACGACCACCCGATGTTGCCAGATGGTGCATGTCAAGGCTCTAACGAGTAACGACACGTCGGCAAGGTGTCAGGGCGTGTTGTGGGGCCAGCGTCCGTTGGCCAGCATACTCTGTTACTGTTAGTGACATTGTCCCATGCTTGTTTCAAGCATTCTTGGCCGATGAAGTTGGTCCTCGACCGACTGCCGATGGCCGGCCGATCATCGGTAGTCGGCGAATTCTCACTGGGTAGTAAAGCGAGTTCATCTCGAAATCCGTTGATAAGCCGGTTACTTCAGCAAACGCCTCATGTGTGAAATCACTTACCCGAAACGTCACAAATTCGCAGGACTCAGCTATAACCATTATCGATCTAAAACTAAGCACAAAAAAGCATTGTCCAATGTTCGACGAGACATGGTTTGGTCACGCAAGGTCCAGCTGAACGCTTCGTTTTTACAAAGCCGGAATTCCAACACGACAGCTGGGCGGGGCGACGCCGACGGTAGGTTTACTGTGGCAGAAGGGAACGTGACAGTCGCATTCACGTTCGCTTTTCTTTCCTATTTGTATCAGCGCCGACTGCTGTATGGCCGACCCAGATTTATGGCGTTTCGTGCCGCAGGAGAACATGGCCACGTGGGCGGAAGGTCGCTGTTTAAACGCACCTGACCTCCGGGACCTTCCTCTTGTGATGTGCTCTCCAGCGATAATATAAGGGTCGAGACCTACGTTATTCGGATCTTTTCTTATATTATAAGGCTACGTGGCTGAGAAGCGTGGTGTTCTGTATTGCACTCATGTGGAGATCCAACGAGAAGAAAATTTGGGTCGTGGAAATATCGAGGACTGGGCGAAGTATAGGTTCCAACATTCGCAGATGTTTCATTGCCTGCGAAACGTCGCTAAGTTTGTGTAAGCTGTGAGAGATAAGATGGACATGGGTGTATTTTTGGCCTTCACAGCAGGTTCGTGTTGTCTGTGGAGGAAACCTGCTCCTTAAAACACCAATATAGCCCTAGCGACAATATGGACACACTGCACTTTACCTTGCTTTACAACACTCAGATACCGTCACTCGTGTCGATCACAGTAATATCCAATGATAACCGACGAACGAGAATATACGGTAAGAGGAGACGTTATATTGGAAGACTGTTGACAGTGCTCTCGCTATTGTTTAGGCAGCGTTCGTGCGAACTTAAGGAGGGCAACAAGAGGACGTTCTTCACAAAATCGTGCGAATACGATGATAGAAAGGCACCTTGGACCGATTGGTTTGTTGGGTGGTTATGAAAAAAAAAAAAATATATATATATATTATATATAGAGAGAGAGACTTTAGCACAATTACACATTGGGCGAGGCAGTCCAGACGTTTGTAGTGGCGAAATGCAGTTACTTCATGACAAGTGCCATGTACGTATGTCGCATGTCTCTTTGAGTAACTGCGAACGTAATTTCACAACGTGCACTGCTTTGTAAGCATACAATATAGCCGAACAATACATAACAGCTCGACGTCCTGCAAAATGCATCGAAAAGCAACTCAGCTCTATATAGGAGCGGTGTGATGACGACAGGTCAAGAAAATTTTGCATGACCCTAGCGTAGCGAACCTCCTCGTATGGTTTCACACATGGAACACAGCGGTATACCTCTTGAAACGAAAAAAAAAAAAAAAAATCAATTTCGCAGTCATGATTAGTAAACTCGCCAGGCACGACCTGTTCTAAGTAGTTGTACTACCACGGAGTTCACCTGGGTCTGAATGCGGTAAGTCTTCAGAGTGCTGGATGCTTCAGCAGGACATCAAGAATTGTCGGTACTGCTGCGACGCCCACGTACTGCCCCGCCTTAGTGAGCTTGACGTTGACGATTAATTACACATTGGAGAGTTGAGAATGATGATGGAATGACGAAATGGTGTTCGGGTGAAGGTGGAATGACCTTCCAGTAATGCAAATGTTGGTAAAGTATCGCTGTAATGGATTGGATTGGAAAAAAAAAGAAAGAAAAATATGGAGAGGTTGGTCCCGACCCAGTCAGAACTGGCTACTCCAAAACGCGTTTGTGGGTGAAAAAAAGAACAAGATCAGCTAGGAAAAGGAGACGCACAAACAAACAAATAACCAAAAATAGGAAATAGGAAAGGGGAAGAGTGTGTGTAGCAGGATAAAGCATACAGGAAAACGGAGGAAAGGAAAGGGGGAGACGTTAGGCACCGAGAAACACTCACTGCACAATGTCAGATACAGTGCGAACACAGTGTCACAGAAGTTGCCACAGAGTGTCAAGCAGGTTCGAAGCGGTAAGGCAGTCCACAAGAGCGCGCAATGCCGTCACTTGGTGATGGGCAGGCCAGCAGCCTAGAACCTTCCCAACGGAGAAAGGGCGGTTGTCGAGGCGGGCTAGTGCCGCCTCAAGGGAAAGACGGGGCGCTCTGTATCGAGGGCAGGCCTCGATAATATGCTCTGTGTCCTCCAATACCCCGCACTGAGAACTATTCGGTGTGGAAACCTTTCCCGCTGTAATGAATTGCACTTTGTCGCGTCAACTCGTCCATAAGTGAAACCCATTCGTTGCAGATTACTTCACTTTTCCGTTATGGAAAATTACATTTCGAGGAACTCCACATTCGTTGCAAAATGACGACCGCGAAATTCGTAGAAATTACGTCGCCGCGAGAGTTACTACTTTTTACAATATTGCTACAACATGTGTCCAAGAAGTTATCTTATTAATGGGACGCTCTCGTGGCACAACAATCAAGGGACAATTCATCGCCGAAATGGACAAACATTTTACGCGTGATCACAATAGCCTCTAGCTCGAGTACACGGATTATAAGATTAATATAATTCGTGTGTAGTATGTGCGCGCGTAGAAAAACCTAAATGTCAGTCAATATCGCCAAAAGTACATCCAAGAACAAAAGCAACTTTTGACGCATGAGATAGCCACATTGATTTATTTTCCCCTATCGTTGGCGCATAAGTATAATCGACGCAACGTAACCTCACTATGTCGGTGCGGTGGGCGTAACACTGAACCCGTTTCAAGCGGCAACAGCTGCCTGTCCGTGTAAGTCAAATGCAGAAATCAGGTGCGTGCGTGCGTGCGGAATGAAACCACGGCCCCTATGCTGAGACTTCATTCGCTGCTTGTGCGACTCGTATAGAGGATGCCATGCTGTATACTACCCGTTCGTGCGCTGGAATAAAATGCAGCTGTTTGTCAGGACGCCCGTTCGAACGGTGAGGCCGACGGAGGGCACGATCAGCCGACTGGGACGTGGTAACTTGCGCGAGTATCTTTATCGGTGTGCAACAGCTGAGCGTTTCTCTTACAAACGATGTATGCATGAGTAAGGAGGAAATGTATTATTTGTTCATTGTTGATTGTTCGGGTGTGGGGTTTCTGCGTAACGATGTGAGGACATCGCTGTTTCTTGCATTGTGTGAGCTTTTGCTCTTCCGCGATTACCAGTAATGCGAAATATTTCCGCGCGATTTATTTATTGGTACTCGCGAGAGGTCAATTTCCTTCTTCCGAGACTCCTTCGATTGTTGTACGGTACATGAAAGGCTCGTCGAGTCATTGGAGGGAAAATGGAAGACCTCCGTTCAGTGGAGCAGAAACCTAACTGTAACCCGTTACCAGCATTCACTGCAGTGCACAGGTAAACCCCTTGGAGTCAAAATCCAGAAGCAATCAGCTGTCAGTAACCAAAACGCAACCGGTTATCACAGGGAGAAATATTTGGTCTGATGAAATTAACACTGCCTTCGAGGCGAAAGAAACGTTAACCCAGTCGGAGTACTAGGGTTCTAGCGCACGTCTGCATAGCCCGCCCATCAGTTTGTGCGATGACTTTACAGGAAGCGGTGCTGAGTAATCTTTCCATTTAGCCGAATTCATGCACAATGCCCCTCATATTATAGCAAGAATTAGAAGAAAGGAGAACTGATGTTTGGAGACGCTGCTGATCGTACCTCGTGGATCACGTGCCCCACACGAGCAACAGCAATGCCTTTAATCCAGTGGTGTTTCCGTGTTGGACTTTTTTCATGGAAAGTTTTCTGGCTGCAAGACATTGCTCAGACAGGTCAGGCTTGAATCCTTGATGATCTGGATGCCATTGCGTTGTCATAGGACACCGTCATCTGCTGGGGCAAACTGTACGAAGTGCTGCGTGCCTGCTCGAGTTACGTACTGTTCAAGTAAACATTGGCGGGTCCTCAACGTGCTTCTCAACGTGCAGGTTCTTAAGCGCGCTTATCACAAAGCTTGCCTACCATGATCGTTTAGTACAAGACCCTATGCTGTGCTAGAACGTGAAATGCATCTAGCGTATGTCACATGACAGCGTAGACGTCTGCTTTTCACTTTCGTTTCTTGCGTGAGAGGACACATGGACAGGAGGTAGTGTCCCTCTATATAGGATCCCTGCCGTGATATGATGTCCCTTAGAGCCGGATGTACTAGGAAGCTTCTCATCGCGTTACCTCGGGGCGGGGTTACAGCGGCGTGGGTTCGTCGTCGTCGTCGTCCACGGGCCACTACATGTGAGTCATGATTCCATTATCTGTAT
This sequence comes from Ornithodoros turicata, assembly GCF_037126465.1. Lineage (NCBI taxonomy): Eukaryota > Metazoa > Arthropoda > Arachnida > Ixodida > Argasidae > Ornithodoros > Ornithodoros turicata. The sequence goes on along the minus strand of NC_088205.1, from coordinate 54,914,393 downwards.
GATTTTTCATTGCATTCTAGGACCCTTTGTTAGTGGCATGTCGCGTTTCTTGCAGATAAGGAATAAATATGCTGCTTTGTAGTTAACATATGAGGGCCCGCCAACGACGTTACCTTACGCCGGTTTTGAGAACAGTGTCAAAAATCCTGCACGCGGTGACATCAATACTAGGAATAACCGCATACACAGCTCTGCACTCCTTCCGTCGACATTTAGCGGAACAATAACACGGCACACCACGCTGTTAAAATAAATAACAGACGCAAAAAGTTGAATGAACATCCCGTATACCAGGCGGTACTGTCTCCTGCACCGAACGACCTCATTATCGCCCGTGAAACCTCGCGCATATATGGGAAAGAAAGCACAGCGCGAAAAGGAGAGGAAGAGATGAGCGGAACAGCCCTCATGAGAGATCCGTTCATTTTATGCTCGCGAGAAAGAAACTCTCAAAATGTGGAACGAACCACGCAAGTTCAACTCGTCCCCAGCGGGCCGATCAAGCGTAGCCTTGTTTTCGGGATTTAGGTATTTACGGTTCCGTTCGTCTCGTATTCTGCAAATCCGTTTTGTCGTCCGCCTCGTTCCTTTTTGTTTTTCGACGACGTGCGCTGCCGTGGATCTCACAACTGCACCTGTTTACGGGAAGCGGCGGCTTTTACGAGGTACATTTCAGCGTCGTCTGCTTTCGATGGCGGTTTGCGTTAGGATTTCTACGAGTGAAGCGTATGCTATATACGACAAAGCAGATTTTTCGTGTGCTGTACCACGTTGTTGTTTGTCTAGCATAGAAATGTGGAGGACACGGTAAGGAAGATCTTCCCACGAGGACAAACACGGGAGCGTGGAAATAATCAGCCCCGGCTTATTGCGTTGATAAACAGGGGTAAGCGTGATTCGTTCACGCAGTTTGCGTTTTGTACGCTGACGTATGTGTAGATGGAGTAGCGGAACATTCTGAAATAACCCTAAAATAACAAACGAGGAAAAACCCGAGACAGGGAGCACACGATAGGGTACGGTTCTTAAACTAGAGCAAACCCTTTTAAGGCGAACTCGTGCGGTGTAGTTAACGTTCGCTTCCGAAGAGAGTTGGCTGCACCTTCGCAAAATTGTTTTCTTCCCTTTGCATTCCTCCCGCAATTTAAGGAAGTAATGTAATCGACGCCAGCGTGCAGAACATGATAGCAAACGACAAAGGATACGCAGGGAGTTGGAAAATTGCAGTAAGCTTGTCGAATTTGTTGATTGCAATCAATTCCCCCACTGTTACTCTCGGGAATGACATCCTTTTGGCCCAAATATCGCGGGCGGGCGTTTCGAGAGAAGCGATTTTGTTGCATCTCCCATAGACTCCCATGTATTGAAAATTTGACATCCTTTAATTCACCAAAAAGCAGTGGATTGCGTGAGGCCTTCGAAAATGTGTCATTCTCTAGATAAACTCGAGGGGAACACGACTGAACCTGTTTCGTGCCGAAATCTAGCGAGGTTTACGAAAACCGCGCAAACGAAAATTCCCCATAAACTTCTTAAGAAGTGAGTCCGGCTTAATGACGCAACAAACCCTAAATAATCGCATTCAGGAACACGATCGAGATAGGCAGACGGGGTATGCTACTATATCCCAACGTTCAAAATCCCAGATCTCAAAATCCACAATACCAGAATCACAAATGGCAACATCAAAGCTTGTATCTGCGAGGTCTGTGGGCGACCGTGTTTCAAAGTAGGACATCACTGAGCAGCGTGCAAGCTTCGCATGTTTTCGATGTTCATCGAATCGTTCAAGCGAATGAAATGCACTTTGTAGTGACGATTTTGCTTAGCAGGGTGGACGCGCAGCAGCGACACAAAACGAAGCGACGTTAGTTAGTTTATAGTCACGGCGGACCTATATAGTGTTGAAGTGAGACCACAATTAGTTCAACTTTGTCAACTACACATCCCTGTGGGTGTTGTGGGCAATGCCAGCACTAGACTGTGCCAGTTTGGGATTCTTGGGATTGGGATGGGGCGCGGATTCTTAACTGTGGGATATCGGGACCCCACCGTTTTATTTGTTCATGACTTTTTAACCCTTCCACAGCAAATAAGCATGGAAACCGAAGCAGCACAACATATTGGCGCAATATTGGCAATACCGGCCACATATTGGTCGAATCTTGAACCAATATGAGGCCAAGATGTTGTGCTGCTTGGGAGAGTTCGCGTGGGCCTGGACTCCAGGGACATTAATGGGACGGTCGCATCCGAAAACCCACCTATGAAACCGATACCACTATGTTCGGCATCGGCAGACAATCTACTTGGCTATTTTTTCTTCCAAAAAGTGCTTGGATATTAAATAAACTAATCTTAAAGCTCGCGGCTCCAGAAGCTCCGGCGGCGACGTCACTCCCTAAGCGGAGGAGTGAGAGCGCGGCGTTCAGAGAAGGAAAGGCGCCGTCCTGACGCCCCCTAACCACTCTTGAGAGTGTATGTGCAACTGTGCAACGACACTAGTGACACCCCACGAACGACCCAGCGTATGTGTTACCCTCTTATTTTCTTTCTTTTTTCTAGACAATTTGTCAAGATCCTCGCTTGTGGTATCTCCTTTTGGTCAGATACCTGTCCTGTTTCGAAAGGGATTAAGCGAACCTGAACCTGCCGGGACGTTCCTTTTCTCAAGGTCGCACTCTCATTCGTTCGTGGGAGTGATGTTTTCTCGTTCTTCCGGAGAGGGAGTTCCGGCATACTTTCAATATCCTGCGTCTGCTCTTGTGATGTATTCCGTCGAATAATAGTCAAACTGCGCCACTATTTCGCAGTGGGGTTTTCGATACCCTGGTCAGTGCTCCAGAAGGAATAAAATGACGCAATAGTTTCGAAATCGACTGGAACGGATGTGACCGTCCCTATAAGATATACCTGGAGAGAGAATATTATCGGCTCCCATGCAGAGAAGACATCGAAGCCGAGCTGGACGAAGCGAAGTTTTTCTCCAGTTTAGACGATAATGCTGGATGGAACCAATGCATCATCGTTAAAGTACGCACCCCAAGTGTGTACCAAGTAACCCTGTCGTGGCACTGTTCCCGGCGCTGCTCGTCGGCACAAGTCACGAGACTTTATCCGCTTCGTCGCCCACAGGACTGCTTATTATTTATTCAAATTTTGAGGACGATTGCTCGTGCCATTGTTTGTGCGTCCCCTGTGTTTGATATCAATCTGCACCGGTGGTCTTCAGAGGATAGCGACTGACAGCGTCAGTCGGAACCTTCGTGGAAACTACATCTACAAGACGGCCACGATCAGAAGAGGCCGAGATTGGGCGACAAAAAGACGGACGGCACGGAGGTGGCTCAAAACAGAAGAGCAAGATTCGTCGCAAGTTCTCGACTGGTGTGAGCACCGCCATATAGAAACGTCCAAGAGCTTTCAGCTGTATTGCGAATGTTGTAAGTGAAAGTTTGAACAGCCCTTCTAACGGTGGATTCGCGTGATCAACGCGTAGCAACATGATCTAGCCCACGAAAATTGCTAGCACTCGCCCGCGCTGCGTCACTTGGCATTTGTCACGCAAACATGAGTGCCCGGAGTCTAGCGCATGTCCATTGGATGCTACTAGGGGCACCATGGTCGATCCTGCTCCGATTCTGTCATCTAATCCCAGGTTAATAGGTGAACCAAGCTCAATTATCGCGATCCGCCGTCAAGTGACTGAAGCCGCCATACTGTGACCCAGAGTTGCCCTGCACTCTTAAAAATGAGGGGGGGGGGGGTGTCGAGGTAGCTTGCCGTTGTTGGCCGCACTCAAGTGGGCATCGTCACGACTATAGCCAAAAAAAAAAAGGAAAAGAAGGTGGGAGAAAGGGGAGTTGAGGACTTCAAAGTGATGTAGAAGCAGGATGACCGGTACTGATGGGACGGAAGCACACTGTAGGTGAGAGGTGCACTAGAGTGGTCTCTCCGCTAGGCCCGTTGCTTGGAGAAAGCGCACGAGGCCGCGAGTTTTTGAAAGTTAAAAATGAACTTCACCACATAGCACGCTCCTAGCCAACCATCATCCCGAATGACAACGTTCTCGCCCCTGATTTGTTGAAAACGGGAGGAGGAGCCTATTTTGTGCCGTGCATAATGAGCACAAAATAGGCTCCTCCTCTCGTTTTCAGCAAATCAGGGGCGAGAACGTTGTCATTCGGGATGATGGTTGGCTAGGAGCGTGCTATGTGGTGAAGTTCATTTTTAAGAGTGTGGAGAGTTTTCTTTGTGTTCATAAACGTTTATAACAAATAAAGAAAGGAAAAAACGCATAACAGTTCTTAAATTAAGCGAGGAAAACGATTTAGGACGACGTTGATTCGTGTGGAAGGCTTTTTGCTGTTGCGGCGGAAAGTTTAAACGGTTTTAAACGCTTAAACGGCAGATGCGGTTCAGATTGGACTTGGATCTGATTCGTAGCACGCTACTGTCACAATTTGGCCTACGCCGGTTGACGCGTCGAAATACGCCCATCTACGTGTCAACCTGGACGCGCGGATCCTCGCTATGCGGTTGTAACGACACCGTATAGATTTGGGCAACCCGCTGCCCGGCTGGATCGAGGCCGGGCGAAAAATGTGTTAGCAGGCAAATTCTTCGAGCCACGAACGACACCCGCTCGATTGCCACACTTTGACCAAGAAAACGCAATGGGCCATTTCGGAAAAAGATGACGACGCATGCGCAAGGCGGTAGCGGGTCGTAGCGGGAATTTGCCGAAGCAAATTCAGGGTTAGGCACTGATAATTCTCAAGTCCGAGGACGTGCCCCATACCAGAAACCCGAAGCCTGCCGACCGCATGCCGACACCACAGTTCTTTTGCCTTTGGGCGCAGACAGGGCTCAAACCACGATACTTCTCAACTTTGGCCTGAACCCTTTGTTGCATATTTTTGTACTGCAATCCGGTACACAAGGGTAGCGCGTACAACATTTTCAACATATTTTGGTAATTATATCTGCGGTACATACAGGAAACAGACGATGGCACAATAAAGCTGGATTCACACATGCGTTTTTTGAACTCGTTACGCGTTCGCGGCGCCGCGAAACGCGAGCCGCGGAGCGTTTCCGGTGGCTTTTCGAGAACTGCTCCGTGCTTGCAGCTTCGGAGGGCAGGAACGCGAACGCTTTTCATCCAGCCAATCGGAGCGCTCGGAGGGGTGGAGGTGGCTTCCATTTGGCGCCGGCGGGCAACGGCCGGCCTCCCGATACCGCGCTTGGATCTTTTGTGTGCGTGTGTTTGGTACTAGCGCATGAGTAAATTCCTTGTCACCAATAGTTGTTTGGTGTCTGAGGTATCAAAGATGAGCTGGGAATTTGCGCAAGCCACGGAATCGACGAAAATAAATACGACTTGTGTGTGAACCGTGTGTTGGTCGTCGGTAGGTAAACATGTGTCTCGCTTCTTCTGCCGTTCTTTCTCTGCAATTGTGTCCCGTCTGCCGTCCAACGATTGATGATTCCAGCAGAAATGCTTCACGATAATTATAAAATTGATTACTTGCTTCACAATGTAAATTTTGAGGAAGAGACCAGGATGTGTGGGTACGATCTTGACGTAGCAACAACAACGAAGCGCGTTTTCAGGATGGCGGCACGGACATGTGTGACAGGCCCCTCTCGGCGGCGCCGCTTTTTGAAACGCATGTGTGAATGAGCCTTAAAAGAGATAAAATAGCCTGTTCTCGTCTACTGACACGGAACATACGCGCCCTTGATTACCTGCTGCCACACCCCTTTTTTCCTGGCACTGAAAACCAATGGGCACAACTGCAGTCACGCAAAACTGCAGAAGGTTGAGCAGCATTTCTTGTCCCCAACAATGGAATACCTTGTATTTAATGGTACATTCTACCGTAAAAATCGTCGCACCCTGTCTGTCGCACAGCTTCACATCTGGATGGCAACATACGGTTTGTGCAGTCCCTCTCGGTGGCAGGCATAAAAAGTGGCATGTCGCGCATTACTGTTATTTGGAAGCTCGCTGACATCAATGTTGCAACAGTATTCCTCCGTCGTCAGTGGAAATCCCTTCTTCGCTTGCACGCAAGAAGTCTGCTTCCTGCTGGGGCACGATCTTACGATCTTGTGATGCTTGCTTGTAATGACAGAATGAGTGTCCTAAGTGGGCGATGTGGCTTCACGATCTTGATAAATCCAAAATAACCTTCCATGTGCACCATGGATACGAAGAGAACATGTTCACGCGCTACGCTCATGCCAGCCATTTTACTTTGCGGTTTGACCGCGCGGCGGCGCCAATCTTTTCTGAAATGGCTCATTGCTCAGAATCTGGCAAAGAAGGCTTCCAGGAAATGACCACACGAATTTGCCATTAGGTAGCAAAGTACCTTTGAATTTCGCGTCCCCTCTTCTCTTCTTTTGACTTGCTTCTTTATTTTCAACAATGCAATTTTACGATCCGTATCTGCATAGCTATTCGCTCTTTTCAGCTGGCGCAAAAAAATCGGTTGAATTTTTGGTGCACCAACTTTTTCCGTCTCGTAATTGTCTGAAAGAGAGGCGTGGCGGAGGAGCAGTGACTGGCACGTAGGCGCTCCGATAGGACACAGCACTTCGGAGACAGGCTTTCGAAACCACAAAAACGGCAGGTGCTCACGTGAATGTGCGCGATTACACTGTGCCCACAACGACGTTTCCAAACATATTCTTGGTTCTCCATGACAAGCAAGCATGGGGTAACGCCCATCGCAAATGCAAACTGTCTCCCCTCTGATTATCCCAATACCTTTACACTTGAAAGTCAGAAACCCAACCTCTTCAAAAGCGAGTGCTGTCCTTGTGTCACCTGCAGAATAACAGCAGTACCCTCCTCGGTGGATTTCTTGATAGCATGTGTGTCTAGTCTACCTATACTGATCCCAACGTTGCGGGTTCGAATGCGGCCGGGGACTCCAGCATTTTGGTGGCAGGGTACAAGTTGCTTAGACAGGCAGTCTTCCGTCAGAGACGTTACACCCTGTGTGCTGACATTTTGGCGCACGTTAAAGAACTCTCAGGTGGGAAAAATCAATCCACACACCAACCTCTGTACTGCGCGACGCAAAACCACGAATAATTAGAACAACGGTAGCGTTACACCAAACAGTATCAGGGCAATGTACTGTTTGGGGGCGCCACCGAAATCAGTCCAATTTCGTAGTAACATATTCGTTTCACCAAACGGACAGCAATCTCAAAAGACGGATAAAATCGTACGCATCCTTCCGAAGAGCATCCAACCACATAGGGAGTTTTAACGCATACGGCTAAACGCTTGCGTGCGCTGTACGTTAGCACTTAGCGTCATGATGCACTTGCGTGGCGCACGCACAGTTCTACTACGACGCTGCGCGCACTCACGCAGTCCATTGTGGCACCATGTGTCTAAAAGCTAAACACTGCCTACTTTCAAGAACACAGCAAGCTTGGTGCAGCCAAGACAATCCACCCAGTCCAACGCCATTGGTGTCGTGTTTCTTCGCGTTTGAGTATAGAAAACTGGAAGTCACGGACTGTCGCGCATGCCAGGAGAATAGACCTTTCCCTGTTTGTAAACAAATGACGTCATAGTGTTCCACAGCGCCATCAATCTGGTAGAGCTGAACAACGCTCGAAGCTATAGGGGCGAACGAGGACGCGCCCGAAAGCCCGAATCGTGATGGGATTACGATGGTCTCTGAAAAGGACGCGACCTTCGGTCCTACTTTTCTTTCAATATCAGGCAGCGAACACGTGCCCATTCGTGGAACTCAGCCCTCCCCTTCGCATTTGTTTCGGTTTCAGTCTGTCTACCAACGTCATGATGACGTTTATCGGGTAGAAGTCTATAGAACGCAAGCGCCCGTGTATATACGCACACCCCATTCGAGGAATAGCTGCGTACGCTGGATGCAAACTTGCGTTGCGTTCCACGCGTGCGCAGTGCCAGAAACTCTATATCCTTGCGTACGCAACGCATTTACGTACGCTGGTGTACGCGATACTGAAACTCACAATGTCAATAGATACACTTCAGCCCTAGCACGTGACTGCGGACAACCAACTTTCCTTTTATTTTCGCAGAGCAAGGTCCAAAGTTAACAAAGACATAGCGTTACCTTGGGCACACTGTCCATTAACGAACCGTTCTGAATGGAGAGTGACCCCGCTTGCATCAACGTTATGCATGCACGGCGGCCAATTGCGTGATTTACCGTGTGGATTTGCGTGAGTACGAAATGGCATGGTAGACCCAGAATCAAGGGCCGTGCTTGCACTCGATCAAGGTACAGGCAGGAAGGGCTAAAAATAGGTTTTCACCGCCGAGCGAAGTTCTTCTCTGGTCAGTCCTTGTCTCTCATCAGTGCATTCTGAACGATATGCCCGCATGCTGAGTGGTAAGAATGCTTATTTGGACTTCCAGTGTGTGGACGGACTTTTTTGTTCTATTCTAATGCTCGAAAATTGTCAGCATTAAGAAGGCAGTTCCAACGTTTTTAGCGACAACTCGATGTGTCGTTAATGCTAAAATTAAGATTTCTACCAACACTGAGGTCCTTAAACTGGCACACACACACACACACACACAAACACATATACGTTGGATAATGCTGAAGGGGCCGATTCACCGGCGTTGCGAAATGAAAGATGCTGTTACCTACACACCAACACCAAAGGAACGGCAGTCATGTATTGCGGCGTTCGTGCGTTATGAGCAAAAGAACAACGGTTTCCCTCTCCCTCTCCTTCTCAAGAAGGCCCACAATGCAGAGTGTGCTCTCATTGGTCTCCGCAAACGATTTGTCCAATCATCGCGAAAAATCGTTTGAGGAGACTAATTCGAGGCCTCTCGATTGTCCGCATTGCTCGAGAAGGAGAGGAAGAACGAAAGCGTACATCGCGGCTTCTTTCACTGATAACTCGCGAACGACGCAACGGATTAATGCCGTTCCTTTTGTATTGGTGTCAACGTAACGGCGTCTTTCAGTCTGCGAGAGAACTATACTATGTGTTCACACGAGCGGCATGCCCACGGAATATTCTGCTGCAAGCAACAGCAAAGAACTCCTCACGGGACGGAAGTTCCGCCGCGTCTCATGTCGCGCGTTCGCACAGCGCCTGAGTATCCGGAGTGGAGCACAAAGCAGACGACACGATGGATTCCGTAGCAGACGACACCATCGGTCCTGTCGTCTGCTATGGAACCCATCCTTGTGACTGCGTCGCAGAATATTCCCCAGGGTTCGAAGAAAACGAAAAGGTATGACGTTGAACGCTCACGTGGCAGCAGAAAACTACGGCGCTTCCGCTGGAGTGTTCTGGGGAATGTCGCTCGTGTCAATGCATGGTTTGCGCCCCTTTAAAATCGGAGAACGTTTATCATCGCATATAAATTGTGCACAAATACGAGAGATTCTACTCGTACTGAAAATATGCAGAGCCGGTAACCCCTTGCATGCTTTCACAACTTCTTTTTCTTTGTTACTCCGATCTTCGTACCCACAAAACGTAAACACGGCACCAACTCGTCTTGGGAGAGAACCAACGAACGAGTGTTGGGAGGAAATAAAAATGACGAACGAAAACTAGGGCGGCGATTTCGCCAGAGTAAACTCCACACGCCGCCCACGTACGTCTGGCCTGGTCGCTCCGTGGGCCGCCTATACAACCTGCACGTGGGAGGCAGATGGGCTCAGCGAAAGTTTACGATCACTTCCACTTCTTTCCTTTGCACACAGATCCTGTTCCAGTTAAGTTGCATTGGCGCCCGCACACACCTTCTCTGTTCTTATCTTTCGCGCAGAAAGTAGGCCATCCCCTTGTTATTTGGGATCGTAATACCCGATGACAGATTGATATTCCAGCTTTGCTGCCTCGCGCACGCCAAAAAAAAAAAAAAAAAAAAGAAGAAGAGTGCAATGTCGATAGTGTCGGTCAGTGGTCAGGAGCACAAGCTGGCGTTGGTCATAAAAAGTTGCATAAAAGAAAGTGGTTTGCAGTTCGAAGCATCCTTGGAATTCTCTGGGGTGAAGTGAAGATGATGTGGGTACATAGCCTCTCCCCTCCGGTACTTTTCATGCCTTTCTTATACTTACTTGGTTGTCTGTTTGCTGCGGCAGAACTTCGTGAGGGGATAAACGGACGCTTTACCAAAGCTGTCCCGAAAGTTTATGGACGTCAAGGAAAGCCATTCTAAAGCGATAGAACAGAAAAATACTCGAACATACAGGTGACAGAGGAGGAAAAAGAAGGGGGCGGTTGCGAAAGAAATGATTGACGCAAGCAGCGCGGAAAAGATGTGTCAGAAATGTGTTACAACGCCCGAGCACGCGAAATTATACAACCCAAAGAACTAATATTTGATAGCGGAGACGACCAGCCGAGCATGCGGATGCTGCTTGCCCCGTGCGGTGGATGCGAGTCTCATTGAAATCGCGTTTAACAGCTGCGAGTCACAAGGATACAAGATTCAAAATAACAAAAAGCTAAGGTAGTCCAGCAGTGACAGCTGTTGTGCAGCAATCGTAGAAATTCTCCCCGTATCGGTTGATAACGATGGAGACAGTAGGGTAGTTTCATTTTAAATCGAACAACGGATGAAAGTCGCATTTTTTAATTCGCCCAGAAAAAATATATGTTAGAGGACAGCTCAAACGAAAGAAATCGCACCACGTGCGACGCTCGTGCGTGCGGTAGTTTCCACAAGGAAGAGGAGGAAAGTCGGAGGCTGCTTGAGCGCGCTTTCTTCTGGACCGACTTTGACGGGATCTAGCACCGCTGATTTTATGCCTAGGAACTGGAGGTTTTTTTTGTGATTATAGGCTGCACCATAGACACTGTCGACAGCCACCCACAGAACTCTGAGGGCCACAGATTTTCTGTTAAAAAATGCCAAACTTGGCGTAAACGTTCAAAAAGGCCGTTCAAAAATTTTCGCGTACCACTCGTGGTTTTGCGATACTAGGCGGACGAAAGATGCGCTTGAACCCAGTCACTTTTTATCATGTGAAAGGTCCTGTAAAGCTTTCGGATGATACTAATCCAATGGTGGCAGCCATGATCCGCAGGGGTCTCGCAATTGGCACATTTTACGTTTTTCGAAACTTCCGCAACGTTCTTTTACCAATGAAAAGGATGTGACTTTCACACTGCCTGGGGGACTGGCGGCAACCTGAAACAAAAGCTACGATTTTACCACTAGATAAAGATCTTTACGAAGCGCTTCGTTTCTTCTCACTACTTTGTCGGTATGTTCGCGGACTGGGGATTCTCGTCAAGGGCGCACAGGCAACTCATGTACTCTCCCACGGTTTGAATGAGCCTGACGGAACTGGGAGACTATTGGGTGAACGTAAAGTAATGCTCTGGGGATACTACAACAAGCTCACGCAGAGTGGTCATTGATTACTCCGTCAGCGGGAGACCTGTAGCAAAGAAGAGGTTGAAGGTCGCGTCCTCGTGGATGGGGCGCGCTAGGCTGCAGTCTCGCGGACCATGTCTGACCAAAAAAATCGCTGCGCGTCTCTCAAGTAAAAATAAAAGATTGTCTCACTTGGGGTCTAAAGTAGAGACATGACGCCACCTTTTCAAAAATAATCAAGGAAATCGAAGATGGCGTTTTTGAGAAAATTGAGATGCAACATTGGTAATTTTTGCCTACCACGTGCGATTCTCAAGCTAATAACACGAAAAAAAACTGGACTGATAAAAATGAACTTTATACAGCACGAAAGCTCTTTCAACGTCCTATCGAATGGCACTAAGCTCGATGTCCTCAGACGTTCTATCATGAAGCAAATTGGTAACAAAGTCTGGCCTTTTTGAACGTTTACGCCAAGTTTGGCATTTTTTAACAGAAAATCTGTAGCCCTCAGAGTTCTATGGGTGGCTGTCGACAGTGTCTCTGGTGCAGCCTATAATCACAAAAAAAATTCCAGTTCCTAGGCATAAAATCAGCCGTGCTAGATCCCGTCAAAGTCGGTCCAGAAGAAAGCGCGCTCAAGCAGCCTCAGACTTTCCTCCTCTCCCATGTGGAAACTACTCGACACACGAGCGTCGCACGAGGCGCGATTTGCGTCGTTTGAGCTGTCATCTAACATATATTTTTTTCTCTGCGAATTAAAAAATACGACTTTCACACGTTGTTCGATTTAAAATGAAACTACCCAATAGTGAGTTTGAGTATAACGTACGCTGTCGCCCTTTGCGTACGATATATTAAAACTCCCTCATAATTGAAATCAAGGTACGGTACCGCAATGCACTGCACTCTGAAAGAGAACATCACCGCACAACATGATCTAGCCAACCACCGTTCCGAATGATATCATTCTCCCTCATTTGTTGACAACGAGAAGCTTGCCGCTTATCTATTTGGATACGTATGTAGAACAATCTTGGAAGGTTTTCAATAGCTGCTAGGAAAACACGGGCGTGAGATGGTATGCAATTCACGCTGTCTCAATGAAGCGTTCATGTTACAAAGTACGACAACGGGTTAGGTAAGAAGCGGCTTAAAGCGACAGTCTCGTACCCCCTGCCGCTCTCATAAAGTGTACAATTCGGTTGCCCTTTGTTGAAAATAGAGTTTACCCGACTGCAAATTTACCCGACAAAACACGCCACAGTTATTAAATAATCGAATTAAATTGATAAAGATTGCAAAGCATGCCGCGATCTGTGTTGGTAACAATAAGAACAGCCACGTCGCCCTGCGGGAACGTCCGTGATAGGACACAGAAATCGTCTGCTTTTGCGCGCGCCAGTGCATCGGCGTGAGCAGACGACTTTCAGAAGTTACTGGGCACCGCGGCAACTCTCGTACATTTTCTTTCAGTTCTCAGGTGAAAAATGCACATTCTAAGAAGTGGCAAGCATGGTGGTTTAGAACAACTATGTTAATCCTCAGAGACAAGTTAAAAGGCACAGGACAACCCCACCCACAATCACAAATCTGAAGTCGCCGGCCATCGGCGCGCGCGGTCGGATTACAGCTCCGACCAAAAATATTGATTATGCTTCGAAATGAAGTGTCGCTGACGACGTACATGGGGAAGGAGTGGGCGTTTATTTAAAAATCGCCTTAAATACTCGCGGAAAGAAAACACGTGACTTAGCTTTCAGGTATCCGATTATGCGCCACACTATCGGAGACCCCACAGTCAATGCTCGGACTACATTCTCGGCTCGTGGAGGTATATGCGTCAGTGTCCCCATTTCGAGAGCAAACGGGATGACTCAACCCAAGGTGCTTCTGCAAGTTACGATTACCATGACAACGACGACGTACCCGCAGGCCGACGTCATACGTGACGTATGCATGAGAGAAGCGCACGTTTCGTCGTCTGCTATTACGGCACGTTTCGACAAATTCCTCAAAAACGACTTGGTTATTCCGAATGAAACTTTGACGGTTGTATGTGTACAGTACTCGTGAAGCTAGTTTTGGCTAAGTTCCGGAATCGCCCCGGCTGTACGAGACCGTCCCTTGAACTCGCCAGTGAATCGTGAGATATAATGAGAAGGAGAAATCTTGCGAAATGGTATCAGTTGCGGTCATTCTGGGATAAACAGGGTCGTCACGCATGGCCAAGAAGCATGTACAGAAGTGAAAAAGTTGCCTCAGGTTCAACGGGGTTGTCATGATTTACATTTGGTACATTTACGTTTCTTTACGCATCATGACATATGCTTCAGAAAACTACGAGCACGTTGTTTAACATCACGCATTGGCTAATGAAAATACTAGGTCGCCGTCGCTTCAAAAGAGACACTGACTCTGGAGCTGTCGACTGACGTTGAGATTCGAGTTGTATTCCGCCGCGAGTTGCCTATAGATGCCAAACACAGACATCTGTGTTACTTATACAATATCTAAATAATGATGAACAATAAAAACAATTGGCCTATGTTCGTCCAGTTTTCCTTTCACGGTGACGCATACATGATCTGTCGCACCTTGGCTGACGTCACGAATGTGTGCTACCGACATAAAGCTAATAGAGGACTGTCTTGCGATAAGTTAGAACATAATTAGCATGTTTTGTCTCGAATCGGTGGCTTGAAAGCTTGGCAGAACAGAAGCTGAAAGCTGCTGGAAGCGCTGATGGCAGCAAATTTAATGGATAGGTCTTGCGCGGTGAATCTCTACATCATAATCGGGTGCATCGGCTTTGATTCGGGGCCGTCACTCACTTTGAGGCTGTCGACCACCAACAGCAGCTGCATACATAATGATGGAATGAGGCAGGAGGTTCGAATCTCGGCGTCAGCATCTTTTTCTTGAGTTTTTTTATTTCATTGTGGCTGAACCACCGGTTGGATTCTATATCGGCGGCTCTTGACTAGGACCTGTGACAGTTGCATGTCCGAACCCACCCCTGACTACCAGCAGGAGCGCGAGATCTTGCGGCACGAAATGCATGCAATCGACCAACGCCCTTTTACCATAGGCAAGGTGCTGGGTCCATGGTCCAGTAGCGTTCATATGCACCAACACTCTTAGAAATGAACTTCACCACATAGCACGCTCCTAGCCAACTCCCATTCCGAATGACAACGTTCTCGCCCCAGATTTGTTGAAAACGGGAGGAGGAGCCTATTTTGTGCCATTATGCACGGCACAAAATAGGCTCCTCCTCCCGTTTTCAACAAATCTGGGGCGAGAACGTTATCATTCGGAATGGGGGTTGGCTAGGAGCGTGCTATGTGGTGAAGTTCATTTCTAAGAGTGAAGGTCTCCGTCACCTTTGGGATTTCCTGTCATCAACAGGCTTTCTCCACCCTGCTTTGATCACCTGAATCCTCATCTTCGTCATTATCTCTCACTATGTACCAATGGCACCGGGGCAGCGCCCAGCCTGCTGGTCGGTATCAGCCCCATCTGTGTGTGCATGTCCGAAAACCAACGCAGGCAAGAAAAAAGAAAAGGGAAGAAAGGAAGGAAACGTTAATCGTAAAATTATATGGATTGAAGTCGTATTTGCGTCTTCGTCATTACAACTTGTCCCAGGTTGATCCGGATATTTTAGGGACCTTGCGAAGTTAACCACCACAATAGGTTCGTTCCTCGCACAAGAAACGTGGTGTATTCCTCCCCCTTGTCGTGTGGATGACCAATATACTGGTCAATCTTCTCAATGCCTCTGGAATTCGACGGCGCGCGTTCCGACTGCGGAATGCCTTTGACATTCTCCGGACTCAGGCGGAATTCAAATAGAAGTCTAAAGTACAATCACTCGATCTCCATTGATTCTACAAGCGCACTGCGCTCCTCCCCTATGTAGTTGTCTCGCATTGTACGAGAATGCTTCTGCTAGATATGCACACCCTTCTCGCCTCGGGCGAGGTACTCTCATTGAGCGGTCGTCCAACAACGTCAGCTAGAAGCCTGTGAACCTGTCCTCGCCAGAGGTCGCCTTTGTGCCAAGGAGCTTTCAGTGCTTGTGTTGACCTGAACTGAATAAACCAGTTGCGAGTGAACGCTGTCCGTGTACCTCTCTTGTTTCCTTGCGTCCTGTCTGACCACGCTCACTTCCGTTGTCCACTGTTCGGAGTGAATCGAAGAATCCGAAGAATTTAGGCACTGTGTGCAAGTACTTGTGCAGGTTGTGAACCACACTGTTAAAACAGAACTTCACCGCATAGCACGTTCCCAGCCAACCATCATCTCGAATGACATCGTTATCTGCCCTAATTTGTTGAAAACTGGAGCCGTACGCCTTTTTTGTGACACTTATGCTGTTCATAGTTGTCACAGAAAAGGCGTACACCTCCCGTTTTCAACAAATCAGGGCAGATAACGATATCATTTGAGATTATGGTTGGCTGGGAGCGTGCTATGCGGTGAAGTTCATTTTAAGAGTGTACCATCATTCCCAATGATATCATTCTGTCTCCGGATTTGTTGAAAATTTGTGGAGGCGCCTATCTTGGACGAATGACGCATGTTCAAGATAGATTGTTTTCGACAAACCCGGAGACAGTATGATATTATTCAGGCTGGAAGTGTGTTATGCCGTTGTCTGGACTCGGCGTGGAAGGCGATCATCCCAACCACTACGCCACGCGGGCTGGTAATGCACTCTTAGAACATGGCTTCACCGCATAACATGACACGATTAGAGCCGACCACCGTACAGCATGATACCATTATCATTCCCGGTGATTTGTGGAAAGTGCGATGCGTATGCCATTTTGTGACAATTACCACAGCTAGATAAGTTTGACAGAAAGGTGTACGCCTCTCGTTTTCGACCAATCAGGGCAGAGAACGGAGTTATTTTGGATGCTGGTTGGTCACGAGCGCGGTAAGGTTCTCTTTTAGGAATGTGCGGTAACCGATTACACCACCCTGGCACAGCTTACCGTCGTCTTGCCGAGGGACCAAACTCAACAAACAGGACACGCACTTCTCATTCCACATCATCTCCTACATGTTATGTTCGTCAGCTTTGGTGTTTCAGCACCAGAAAAATTGATTTCACCAACTGTCAAGCAAAAGTCACGGGAAAACGTCATCGGTGCGCGCTTTCGTGCATGTCGTTTCATACAGTAATAACTATCAGCTGAATTGAATACCAACGGGACCTTTTCGTTTGTGTTGTCGTTACAATACTAATTCGTGGACTTTGCGTCGTGAGACAACTATATTCATGACCGACGCTACAGTGCTCGCTCCGTGGATTAATTTCGTCCGCCTGAGGATTTTTTTAACGTGCGCCGAGACCTAAGCGCACAGCCACACCGCGTTTGATGATGATGATGATGATTCAGGTTATCCTGGCGCATAAGCGCCGAGGGCCATAATGCGCCAAGACAATGGTAAGAAAAGTACAAGTTAAAAGTATATTGATTTAGTTAAAACAAAACTTTACAGTTCGAGATAGAGATCAAATAACGAAAACTACAATGCAGTTAAAATACCAATGTCTTGAAAGAAGTTAAAAACCCGTTCAAATGGTAAAAGAGCCTCATCCCCCAGCAACAGCGAGGGATGTAGAGGTGTATGGTATGTGTACAGTTCGTGAAAATGGTGAAGTCGGTGTGTGTCGTATGATGGACATGTAATGAGCATGTGAAGGACTGATTTTGACTCGTCGCATCGCATGCAATGCGGAGCCTCTTCATTGCGGAGGAGGTGACTGTGGGTCAAATGCGTGTGCCCAATCCTCAGCCTGGCAGAAACAACTTCGTGAAGACGACTGTTAAAAATTTCTGTCCGTTTTATAATGGTGGGCTTAACTAGATGAAGCTTGTTGGTGTGCAGTGAATCCCAGTGCTGTTGCCACTTGTTATTTATGGCCCTCATAAGTGTAGGTCGGAGATCTTGAAAGGGTACATCAAAACGACTGACCTCAGATGAAAGAGCAGCTGTAGCAGCTGCATCAGCGAGTTCATTCCCGGCTATCCCTACATGACCACACCGCTTTTAACGACCTCCATGGAAGACGGCGTGTCTAAGCGATCCATATCGTGCTAGCCAATAGCTGGCGTTCACGGCCAGGATCGAACCCGGAACCTTGCCATCAGTTGGCGGACACGCTATGAACTAATCAACTGAGTCCAAACGATTCCAACCGAAAATATCGCTCTTTTGCCAACGGACACACTGATGAAGGCAAAAAGAAAGCGTCCAATAATAGGAAAGAGAGAGAGAGAACAAAAACAGAAATAATTATCTGGTACAAAGAAGGGGGCACTGTAGTTTCTGGAATGGAAGAAGGGCGGCTGAGCTACCCTTCTCGAGGAACACAATTGGCTCGCAGCAGACTTTCGCGCCAGTGTCAGTAACCGAGGCACGCGGTATCGGCAGACCATTAATCCAGCCAAGACTCGTCCCGCGACATTTATTACGGAACAGCGTCCGATCGGCATTTACTGGCTGTAAGTCCGAAGCGCACGGCTTCTCAGATTAGGGCAAAGCAATAATGCAGGTGTGTCTTGTCTCCGGTCACTGGCTCTCTTATGGTTCTTAATATGCCAACACCGCGTCATATGGCATCAGAATCTAAACCTTTCCAACAGGTCGCGCTACACTATTCCCTAATTCGCGTCCCTCTCCTGTGATACTACCTTAAAGAGAGACTTCGCAAGGATTCGAAAAAAAAAAGTATATATAGGTGAGCATCATACCGAACACGACCCATCCCCTCCATACCGAATACAACAGTCGCATTCATTTTGCGCGAGTAATTAACTCGTAAATGATGACAATAGCAACCCGAAACCGAAATGCGAAGGGCAGAAAACGTAGCTCCATGCTATACCGTGACGTCACCCAGCATTGCCGTCTGCTTCACAACATGCATTCTCCGTTGCCGCATGATATCAGCAGTGTGTTACTTTCAGTTACCTCTCGCTTCACAGAGGCAAAGCGCTCGCTTCGTAATAAATTCGTTTGAATAAAATCCGCGCAGTTTTGGAACGAGACAGACGCGTAGACAGGACGGAACTACGCAGACCGTGCTGTCTTCTTTCCGCATCATGTCTACTTTTGTTTATACTACTTGGATGTTGCCATTTGTTTTGAAGCCCACACACATTTCCATGCTCAAGCGAATGTGTCACTTCCATTCCACGAGTTTCTGAAGCGGCATCCGGCTGCAACGTCTAACTCAGCAGTCGACACAACGATGTCCCACTGTTTATCTTCTGAATCTTCTGGCAATGCAGTACGTCATGGTAGTTGGCTCGCCGTTGCGATTTGCCTCCCTCTTATAGTTGTGCAGAGCAATGTATAGCGATGCATTATCGTGCGAATCACATTATATCACAGAAACAATCCAACGATTTCTGTTTCCCTGCCCACACACACACACACACACAAAAAAAAAAGCCATAGCGGAAATCTAATCGGTGGACGGGGTATGCTGAACCATTCAGCGCAATAAACCAACATTGCATGTGATAACATGTATAAGTACGCCAGGTGCCCGCGCAATGGGTCATATATTGCGATTCAAAGGCCGGCCTTCAAGCCATAACATCATTCTTGGGAAGTGGCTGTATGGCTCCAATAGTACAGGACATTCTTATCGCATACAAGAAAGCAGTAGATACTGGCCACGACATACTGCTTCAGTGGATTCCTCGACATGTTGGCATACGGGGTGTTGCAAGGGTCCTCCGTGGTAGCGTGGTTTGGACCCGAAGGCATAATCAACCAGCCGGAACCGGGTTAAAACCAAACAGATAACTATTTAATTGCGAGAGTACATGATGGGTGAACGGCCAGAGTCCAGTCAGAGGGAAGGAAGACCCCGTTTTCTCCGATGTCTCCTTCTTTTGTTGACATCGGACCCGAGCCCAGCATTCTGACGACCTCCGTCTTGGACACGCGTGAGTCCCATTGGTTGTTTCAACACCACAGGAGGGCTCAGTTTCAGGAACTCGCCTTCGCAACTTGACACCGAGGTCCTGGCATGGTAGCGAGGACGAACAAAGAAGGCTGAAACAACTCCCACGCAGCTGCCCCCACGTAACAGGGGTAATGAAGCTGCAGATGAGATAGCAGATATAGCGCACCTATCGTCAAAAGAGCACACGGTGACATATTCCAGGTCAGATGTGAAACACATGTTAAAATTGCTCACAGAAGACACATGCAGAAGGCAATGGTTACAAGTCGACAGGCGGTCATCCTTGCTTCAGCAGATTGACCCGGAGCTGAAATTCCGTGTTCCGTCCACCATGCCGCGACCTATACAAGCACTTTTGCATCGGTTTCGCCTTAACGTTCCGTATGGTCAACAATTTCTCCATAAACTCGGCAGGGCTAGTTCAGCAAGCTGTCCAGTGTGTGCATCTGTGGCAAACACGGAGAGGAACACACACTGATGGACAGGATCGAAAACCCGGAACACATCGTTATGCACTGCACAAGATATGCGTCCCAAAGAGCAACGTTGAAGTCTGCTCTAGTGCCGCTTGGACAATAGAACCTCCGATATAGTGAAGGTGCTCGGTGTATGGGATTGGGAACCCAAGAAGACAGACGCGGCTGTATCAGCCATTGTCAACTTCATAGTGAGCAGTGATATGGAATCTGTATTTTAGGACCGCATTCTAGGCATGTGCCGCCGAGTTTCCCGTTCCTGTTAGTTTCTTGCAAGTCAGTTCACTTCTAGGGGATGTAGGCTGTCACGGACAGCCATGTGCACGTACAGTTCGGTAACTTGGAGGGGTGATGTCTTTCAATTTTTACCTTTTGATCTTTACAGCTTTCGTTCTCCTTTCATTCATTTCATTTCCTTTGTGGGAGTAGCAGAATTCGTCAGGTGACGAATTCAATATCTTCCGTTTTTTTTTATATATATAATGAAACTCAAACTCATGTATAAGTATCCTGGGGTGTGCGCGAGCTGTCCCTTCGTAAGCATACTGCGCAATATATTTGTGCGTACATCTGGAAAGATGTGACTGTAAACCTGTAAACAACGACACCATTTGAGGCAGGCTGCGGTGATGATGAAGCAGCGATTGGAAATGAGAATAAGAAACGTTCGTCGTAAGGAAGGCACGTGTTTTGAATAGGGTACTTAGACATTCCACTTAACGATTCGTAAGGATGACGTTGTCATTCCCAACAATTCTTCTGTCCGCGCGAAGTAGCTCAACTGACACGGAATGAATTTGATATATAATGGAATGGTATACTTTGAAGCGGGACCTGAGCCACTGAATCCCGCTCTTGCGCTCCGAGATCGATCGCTTGCAGACAAACGCTGAAACTTTGTAGTGCTCAATTTCCGCAAATAAAGCGCCCTGGTTGGACGTGATGTGGCTGCTTGCGCCGCAGAAGCACATGCTGCTTGAAATAAACTTATCTATAACCCGCAAACTTAGACCGCGGTGTCGCAATGAAAGTCGACGGCGACTGAGAAAAAAATGACGGCGAGGTTTCATGTAGCGGTCGACCCCAATTACCTCACAAGGTCAAACCAAACGTGCTCGAATGCTGAACGGAAGTAACAGAAAAGCGAGGGCCACGCCGACAAGCGGTACCACAAACATACCGGACGAGGAAACTTGCAGAGAGGTGTACTGTTAGGTGGTAGGCGTTTCGCCGTCAGTCAGCACAGCGCAAAGTCAGCACAGGGATCTTAACACAAGAGGAGTGAGAAACTGGGACCACGCAACTTTTGCTGGACTTTACCGATGCTTCCGATACCTCCAAACGGATACTTCCAAATGACAGAGCGCCCGTCCTTTGAATAAGTTTATCTGGGAACATTGATGCGACGCCAGATTGTGCTCCACTGCAGCCGTCGAACGATGGTGGCACAAATGTTCACCTTGGGCAGAACGCAACGCAACGCTGCATATGCATATGCAGCAGTTGCAAAGACCATCAGTGCACAAAAGAAATCATTCAGCTTGAGTGTGTTGAAAGGAAAGCCTGATAAGGTATATTTTTATAGAAAGTACAAGAGACGACTTCTCGCGTCTGCGTTAATGCTGAATAGCAACATTGCAATTGAGTGCGCCGGAAAGTAAGTCGATGAACGCTGCTTTATCACATTCTTCTTAGGACAACTTATATTTAACTTATCGAACAGTGTGAAATCCCTCATAACAAGACGAAAAACGGCACAGTCATCCTAAACGATTATTAGCTCTTTTCTCCTTTTTTTCCCAAGAGTTACCGGATTTCATTACCACGTGTTGGCGTAACCAGTACCGGATTGGAATTCAGTACTAAGTAATGGAATGGTGGGGGCACGTTGGTACAACGTATTCATGCTAGAGTGCAAAGTGTGATATCGATAAAGAGGGAACACTTACACTCTTAAAAATGAACTTCACCGCATAGCACGCTCCTAGCCAACCATGATCTCGAATGATATCGTTATCTGCCCTGATTTGTTGAAAACGGGAGGCGTACGCCTTTTTGGTGACACTTATGCTGTTCATAATTGTCAGCAAAATGACGTACGCCTCCCGTTTTCCACAAACGATAACGACATCATTCGAGATGATGGTTGGCTAGGAGCATGCTATGCGGTGAAGTTCATTTCCAAGAGTGTACACAATGACTCTTTCCATGTTTGCACATTTGGAGCGCCTCTTTTACGCCTCGTTGTTATACAAGGACTGATTCCGACAAATTCTAACCATCGAAATTTCTTTGTGGGAGCCCAAATAATTCTGTTTCATGAATCATTATTGGGACTTGAAAAGACCTCTGACGAATAAAAAGAGCGCCTCGCTTCCCCTCGGGAGGACGATCGAACAACTCTGTGCTTCACCAATTCGGTTCGAATCTTCTCCTCGATTGCAGGCCTCTATACGTACATTGGCTGGGGGAAGATATCCGTTCTTCTCGTCCTTCAGTGTTAAAACAGAACTTCACCACATAGTACGCTCCTAGCCAACAGTCATTCCGAGTGATACCATTCTGTGTCCTGATTTCTTCAAAACAGGGGGAGGCGCCTATCTGGTATATGCATAATATGTCCCAGATAAACCAGGACAGAGAATGATATCATTCGGAATGACGGTTGGCTAGGCGTGCTATGTGGTGAGGTTCTGTTTTAACAGTGTGTTCCCTTCTAAGTTCTCGTCGATCTTAGTCCTTGTTCCGGGACTGCTCAAACTCCAGGAGATGCCACCGTCGTCGCAAGCTAGGTGTGGGCAACGTATTTCTGAGTTTGGAGTGAGGACAAAGGGACGAACAGACAAACGCACGTACGTCTTCACACCAAACTGAGAGATATGTTGCCCATGTAGCATCATCGTCATCGCCGCGCACCGAGCTTAGCACGGTGCGCGGCGATGACGATGATGCTACACCCACGTCAAGTTAAAACCAGCTCGCTCGCATAGTTATTTTACGCTATACATTAGCGCCATAGCTTGCGTGCTGTCACCATTCTGGGTCCCATCGCCCAATTGCAATATATGCGACTCCTAAAACCAAAAGAACCCCTCCCATATTTCATACTGGCTCTAACTCACCAGTCATTTATCACGATCAAGTCGTCATCGAGGAAGCGGATTTATTGCCAAGAAATTGCAAGATTCCGCGAAAGCCCCTCGAACGCTGCACTTCATCGAGGTGTATCCGCCTTGTAATATAATAATCGGCTTTGAATCTGTTGTGCACACATCAGCCCTCGAGGCTGCACACATACAACGTATATTCGGTGGGGAGGCACGGCTGTGTACGTGAAACCAGGACGGAAGGGCGAAGGTTGAAGTATAAATGAACAAACGCAGCACGATGACTGCATGACACACGACTCCACTGACGGCAATACGAAAGGTACGTGCATCGCTCTGTGGGCGGAAGAGTCCAATGTGCAGGCTGGTTTGCGACGAGACAGGAAACGCCGAAGACAGGGTTTTATCTTACCTGCCGAGGTTGATAGCTACGTGTACTGCGCATGGCGGATTGCAAAAACTCCGGTTAGGCAGGCGTAATTTTCCTTCTAACCAGACGGGCGGAGTTGATGGACAGTGAGCCACATAAAATAATTTATTGGCGTCATTTTGGCGGAGAACAAAAACAGCCATTGCTAAGGGCAGCTCTGTATTAACGTACCAACCACCCGGTCCTGGGTAGGTTACTTAGAAAAAGTAGCTACGTTACAGTTACAGGTAGCCTGCAAAACTAGCAACTTTACAGTTACCGTTTTTGAAATGTAACTAGTTACAAGTACAGTTATTACATTAAGGTAATTCAGTCACCTTCCAGTTCCATGTAAAGAAAGCCGAATAAATTAAGCGAGAAAGCTGGTTAGAGTTACATTTTACAGCTACTTTAACCAAAATCAGTAATTAGTTGCAGTTACACGTTACTTTTATAGAAAAGTAACTAGTTATTACATAGAGTAAACAGTTAGAAGTTACTTGCAACTACCCAACACTGCAACTATATCACTGATGAACTGAAAAATCAGAGGAGCTACACCCCCCTTTTTACCCACAATTTACGAATTTGAGCGTGCTATGCAGTGAAGATCATTCTGAAGAGTGTACCTCCGCGTTGGCGTCTGATTGGGTACTACAATTCTTCAAATTACGTAACAATGGATAGAGGTATCTGGATGGCGGTACGTCTACTCGCCCGTATCCGAAAAAAAGTGCGTTTTTGTATGAACGCTGCACACATTATGAAGGAGAAGTATTGAACAATAAATTGTAAATAGAATTACGAAGCGCAGAAGAACAATGTTGCGCCTGTTGCACCCGTATCTAAATACCTGCATACAGGAGTTCTTAACTCCTTTAAGAAACTATTGAACCAACGTCGGTGTAAGTTATGGTGCCAAGGGAGGCGCGTGCACTCTAAAAACAGAGCTTCACCGTGTAGCACGCTCATAGCCAACCACCATCCCGAATGACAACGTTCCCTCCCTTGATTTGCTGAAAACAGGGGGGCGCACACCATTTTTGTGGTATTATGCAGTTCATAATTGCGACGAAAATGGCGTACGGCCCCCGTTTTCATCAAATCAAGGGAGATAATGTTGTCATTCGGGATAATGGTTGACTAGGAGCGTGCTATGCGGTGAAGCTCTGCTTTTAGAGTGTAGAGGAAGAGTAAGTGACGAGAAAAATAAAGTAAAACACGCAACAGAAAGCTTTACAGAATTTCCATCGCCCAATTTGAATGAAAAAGGTTCGGGCACAACTACTACATGGTACGCAAGCAATCTAATCGGCTCAACATCTCCAGCACAGAAAAAAAAGTTCCTCGTAAACATGGACTTTAGCCTCTTACTGTCGCATATGTTAGGTCCTCTCGGAGCACAAACTATAGAGAATGGCTCAGCATGCGAAGAAGGAAGTGGACCGATTGTTCCTTGCTCAAACAAGTCTTTCAGGTCCTTTCTCGGAGTGTACGGTTCTCTGCACCCCTCCCCTCTTTCTTTTTCTTCTCGGTTCTTGCGACTGTAACGCAATTGTGCTGCCGTACTTTGAAAATAAACGCAATACATTTGGATCAAGATCGGAGAGACAGGACAGGGGTAGCTGCATAGACATTAAACGAAAATGTGAATAAGCCTATACCTCCAACCCTGTTATTGTACGTATTCGATTTGCGCATCCAGAAAAATTAATCAACTTCGGGACGTCTATGTACTTCTATAAGCCTGCAGTTGGTTGCCAAAATAAATAATTGTACTTAACGCACTAAATAAGCGTGCGCTTGGGCGCCACAATAATTATGTCGGTGTGGGCAATATCAGTTTGTGTAATTGCGTGCAAAGTGATTAGCGGTAATATTCCTTTCATGTGCGTGTACGCCGCAACTTCTATGCATTATTTTATTTTATAATGTGCATATTTATCTATCACTTGTCAAGTGGATGACCCCTGCCTCTCCGATGATACGCACTTAAAACAGGGGAAGGGGGGAGGGGTAACGTTGGGTAAACGAGGGGAGGGGGATTTCGACATTGGCGCCCCACCACAGTACACCCTGAATGCAAACCATTGCAGAACGATACGACTATCAGTCCAGATTTCTGGAAAGCGCCCGGTGTACGCCTTTCTGTGACAATTAAGATAACCGCAAAATATAACCAGCATTAAAGGGACTATGAAATTTCCCGAACCCCCATACTTTTTTTCGATGGAAACTGTTCTTCCCGCAGAGAAACTAATATGCCACAAATTTTTCCGGACGAAATCGCTCCACTCTGCGAGGAGCGCGCGCTGGAAATGTCTCTTCCGCGTTCCTCCTCTCCCGCGCATATTTCGCTGCCGATGGTGTAACAGTACGGACCGCACTTCGGTTCCCCGTTACGTCACCGGTGTTGCACAATGGCAAGTAATGCCGCGAGCTCGCGCTGTGGCTGCCGCCACTGCCGAAATCTGCCGATCACGCGAAAGCTGCTGTCATGGAGATTTCCACTCACGATGAACGCATACGCGGGATCCTACGGCGCATGCTCCTGGCGGGATTCCTCGGCTCGGCGACACGTCACGATGACGTGTTGCTGAGCCGGCCGTGGTCGCGTCAAGTTGCCCGTTGTGTCTCCGCTCGGCAGCTCGCCACGGCGCGGCGCTAGCTGTCCTCCCTTCGCCGCTCCGTTTAAATTCGCTCCCGAGAAATCCGCTCGCGCGACGCAAGTAAAATTTCGGTTCTAGACTCAGAAAAATGTCTTCTTTCGAACGAAACGAAGAAAACAATCGTTTCATAGTCCCTTTAACACCGGCAGTGTTTAAAAAAAAGGCTTACGCATCCAGTTTTCAACAAACCATGGGAGAGAACGATGACATTCGGGATGATGGTTTGGTTGCGAGCGTGCTACGCGGTGAAGTGCAGAGTGCACCGTTCAGAGCGATATGGCATTTCACGCCGAGAGTGGGAGGTGACCGGGTTCGAATCCGGGCGCCGGCTGTGCTGTCTGGGTGCTTTCAGTGGGTTTGTCTCAGACGCCCTACGACAAATATCGGCGCACTTCCGTGTTGAAGGGGCATTAAAATGCAAAAACAACCTGCTCTCAAATGAAAGCCCGTGTTTCAATTAGTATTATACAAACAAAATTACTTCACACAACGCTACCGTTTAGAAGAAATACGCGATGAAAGCAGAGTTGTCTTTGTCGGCAACGAATGGGATCCCCAGAAGGCAAAAAGATTGGCGGCATTTAATGAGACAGCAGTAGAGGCGTGTATATACCTATCGCGGGCCTGTGGATTTGGAATGGGTCCGATCGTAGTGTTCCGTAAATGCGCGGCATGATGCGCATTACTGCATTTTCCAAAAAACGATTCAGTGAATTGTACCCCACAATAGATCTCGCGAATGTCTATGACAACATTTATCTTCATGTCATTCGGACAGCGACGCCAGTCTGCTTCGCAACGCGCATTATGTTTTTCACCGGGACTGTTCCCTGACGTGGCACGTGCGTGCACCTGCAGCATGGACTAAAAACCCGGATGCACGAGCTGAAGCGTCGTTCACTGCTTAGCGCCGAAGCAAGAAAGAGTACGGTATAATTTTGATTGTAGTTTCGTAACGGAATGAAACTCTTGAATTACGATAACAAGTATGAAATTTGGATAGCGTGTAACGTAATTTTAAGTAAACTTGTTTTGCATTTCGGTGCGCCTTTAAAGGTTGGTCCTTACTGGTGCGTTTTGACGCACACGCATCCGTTCCGTTGGCACGCATCCTCAGTGTTCAACGCAGCGCAATGCGTTGACATATTTTCACTGCCACGGACCTACGTCCGTCGGTTGACGGTGGCCGACACATGTCGTCAACGAAGTGCACCAACGTGGGTTGAGTCCATGCATATACAGCACAGACGAAGGCACTACGATTGAACATCGTGTTTTAAAAGCGTTTTGTTTGCGTGCTGTGGTACCTAGGTATGGAAGATCCGGGAACGGTGACGCTCAGCGGTGGTTTCGCAGGATTTCTTGTGGCCCAGTCAAAAGTATAGTCAAATATAGTCACACAGTATAGAATCCAAGTCAACGCTTTTCCTGGCGCTGTGTCTGGCGTGTGTTTAGGTGTTTTCATTTTACCAACATTTAACTGTTGAACGAAAAAAAAAAGAAAATAAAAAAAATCTTCGTCCTTATGACCAGTCACCAATTCACGCCTGTCAACAGTGTGCTCCTCAAATAATACCCTTCCAGACACACACGGTATTTATTGACGTGTTCCAAGTTTTGCACTACCATCACCACTAGCGCATGAACTTGGCGGCAATATTCCGAAGGAAAGTATACCTACTGTAGATTACGCAATTTATCTTGTATTTGACGTAAAGTACAAGTACTCCGAAATATACTGATGTTTCATTATTTAGAATACGAGGCACTTCCCACCTCTGCCTTCTACACCTACAAAGGGACATTAAAAACTGATAGAATTCTCGCTCATGACGATGTCAATGAAGCCGTAACGTTGGCTTGCCTTCCATCCCGCGTTGGGGGACACAAAGCCGCACACACTGGGAGCAAGAACCGGCTAAGCGTCACTTTCTTTTATGACCCATCCCCGAGTGGGCCGTTTTCTCCATGGGAGTGGTACACAGAGAAACATTGGAGTTGCACTTTGGAAGTTGGCCGAGGTTTTTCTCTGTGGGGAAATCAAACGCGAAATCGTCGAGTCGCTGAAGCAAGCACGCAAGATGAGGCGTGCTGCAGTAGGACGAAGGTCATTCAGGTTTATGCTGCTTGCGTATCAGCAACAAAGGACCTGCATAGTGCATAGTAACAGAGACTGTTACGCTCCACATCAGCACCTCCTCGAGAGGTTTGTGGATGTTGTATTTTTGTTGGAATAAAGCGGAAGAAATCTGTATTGTAATGTGTAATCTTCAGTTGCATATTCTGCGTGGTCTGGTACCGATAAATAGAAAAACATATTTTGGAGACACCACTGAATAATGAGACCTTGAGGATAACTAACTATCTCGCAGACTATCTAGTACGAATACTGCTACCATACGTAGCTCAGATGTCGTGAAATATCCGTGTAGTCTGAAAGGGGAGGTTCCCCTTACAGGGAGACCTTATCTGCAGAAAGGTACATGGACGGCAGGGCGCAAACCGTATCGCGCTGCTGTAAACGTCGTAGTGTTCTTTTTTAACGACCTCCTCAAAAGTGATCCACGGCGCTATGGCGCCGTTGAGGTGGCCTCATCTCATGGCACTATGGTGGAGGTGGTCAACTCGATGGTCACGTTGTCGGATGATGGAGGTTGGGACGGGGAAATAAATGTGCGACGAATCTGATCGTGCCACCTTGCGTACGCAGTGGCGGTAGTTGGTTGGTTATTTCTTCTTGCCGAGTTATCTCCTTATCCGTATGGTAGCTCGTTGCTCTGGGCGATCGTGCGTCCTAGGCCAATTAGGCATCCTTGTCTCCATCCGCCGAACAGCGTGTGACGAGCACCCATGGAAAATATATATATACAGAGAGAGAAAGGGGTAGCTGGGTCTTAGGAGCTGGACGACGCCCGAACATGAGGTCTGCTGCTCAATTTCTTTCAGCACAGGAATATTATCGTCTTGTTCGCTTGAATGTCAGCTTTCAGCATAGCAATTTGGAGAGCTCTATGCTGCACCTTGACGGTAGAATTGGCAAGGCGCAGGCGGGGTGGGAGGTGGGGAGTGTAGACGTTTGTTTAGGGAACATTTGGATCTATCTGGAGATAATCGGCATACGGAGTTTCTTCTTTAGTGCATCTGATTTAATATCTGTGCACGATTCGAGTACCTTTGAGGAAGCCACACAGCACTGAGTGATCTATTTCTTTCTGAGCTGATATTCCCATTGTCTTGGCAAAGGCGACAGGCGTGTGACTGAGCTTTTCTAGCTCTTCCTGCAACTGTTCCCGCTCTTTGGATAACGCCTTGCACAGCGCGATGACGTGGTGGGTGGTGCCCGGGAGCGTACACGTGGTGCAGTCAGAGGTGTCTGCTTTGCCCAGCATGAAGAGGACTGAGTTGGTTGCCAGGGCTCGGAGACGTATTCGATGAACCAGTGTGGTGTATTCCCGTTTCACGGTGCCAGATATGGCATACTTGAGCTCAAGATCAATACGTTTGATGTACTAATCTTCTGAACGCAATGTTTTGAGCCAGAGTTTCTTTGCGTATGCCTGCGTTTTAGGGTTGAGTAGGGTTATACGGCATCGGTTTTAGTGAAGGAGATAGGTGATCGCTTCAGATGGGAGGGGGCCTCTTTTGCCAGTTTCAACACCAGAGTGGACTGGTACCCATAGCAGTTCGACGAGGTGACCTCTATTGATCACATCTGAATGGTCAATGTGAGTCTTGTCATGCACGCTAGACATTGTCCCTGGAGGGTAGTGTTGGAGTCAGTACAAATGGTTCAAGGAGCTGACTTCGCATGTCTTGATAGGGGTTAGCGCTTTCAATTTCCCATGAAGGGAAAACACCGACACGTCATAGCCGGTGCTGGCATCCGATGGCGGTGGCGTCCGTATAACCGAGCTGTGTGCCTGCCGGGCACGTCCAATCACTGCCGAAAGGGCGCACGCGTAAAACCAAACCTCAAATGGTACAGGTTGTGACAAAAGTTTACGGAACGCGCGAGCAGCATACTTTTTCTTCTGTGCGACACTCTAGCAGCTGGCGGACGCGGGTAAGTTCACTGTTACGGAGGTGTGGGAAGGGTGCGCTGTAGCCGACACACAGCGGTAGTTCCGGTGTCGCTTGGGTGTGTGCCTAGAGCCTGGGAAGTGGAAGCTACCGCTGTGTGTCGCTAACCGCGCACCCTTCCACCCCTCCGAAACACTGAACTCACCCGCTTCCGCCAGCCGCTAGGGTGTCGCACCGAAGAAAAAGTACTCCGCTCGCGTGTTCCGTAAACTTTTGTCCCAACCTCTACCGGTCAAAGTAGAATCGTACACCAGCAGCCTACTGCCTAGCAAGTGAACCACCGCGCCCCGTTACAGTTGTCGCGCCATTCAGTGCACAAGTAATCAATGTCCAGACAAGCGCTTTGCGACAAAGGTCAGTACTTATTCAAAACGAACAAATACGAAACAAACCGCGGCGAACAGAAGCTATTGGCTATCAATTTTGTACTTCTCCGAGACGCAGCAAACAGGAAGTCGTTCCAGAAGAGGGAGAGGGAGCATGTCTGTTCGATCTCTCCACTCCTTCATAATTGCAACGCCAGCGCGGGTAGAGTTGGAGAATTGGACGGGGAAGACATTCCATTTCGTGGCGGCGGCAGTTGGATGAAATGAAATTGATTTATCTTCGTCGTCGTTCAAGGAAACGGAAAAGTTTGTCCGCATTTATTCGCCTGGATTCCGAGAAGGTGCTTTCGCTAGTTTCTAACTTTTAACGTGCGTCTGAATAAAACGGTCGTTAATGTCGTCTCTCTGTATATGTTTATTTGAGATATTTTGATGACCGGAACAATGCGATTTTATTCGTTTCATTGGCGACATATTTTCGTACACATGCATGGGGAAGGCCCAAGAATTGCTGAAACGACTACGCATCTCCAGAGTGGTGGAACGATGCAACCTTAGACTCACGGACAAATGACGATATGCCGAAGAAGAGCGAAGCTAACGCTTGGACATCAAAATGAGGAATTCCACTTCAATCGAAGAACGACAACGTGCATACACTTGGACGCATCTGGGAAAAATTCTAAAATTCTGTAACAGAAAGAAGAAGAAGGAAAAGAAAAAAGAGTCCATATCTTCGAATACTATGTCCATACCCCATCTTACTAATGCTTGCAGTAGAACTGAGTACGTCATCTTCTTGGCTCCCCATACGCCCATCATGTCCACGCAGAGGAAATTTTAGTGACGTTGTTCTCAAGTGCTGGAAGTGATACTGCTCGGGCCTGTCGCAGTTGACTTCGCTCCTGTTCTTCAAACTTGGTTTGGCTTACGTGGTGAGTAAAGAAGTTTTGATGCCTTTCTCTCTCTTTATTTTATTGTTATCCGTTGCAGGGGATTTAATAGACAGCTTTGGTTCGTCTATAAAGTTTTGTTGTAATACTCGTGAAATCTAATTATTCCCGCTTTATATATGCGCTTTGGGATACCCAGCCACCAGCTCCTTTGATGCAGTGTCAGTATTAAGCCTTTCCATTCGTTATTAATACGTTGTATTGTAGTATGTAGTTGTACTGTGAAGTCTCGCGTGCATTTATTGTGTCCCTTGACGCGAGCTAGTTGGGCAGAATCACTGACAGACATAGCGTGAAACTTGGGGAGAGAGACAAGCGTTTGTGTCGTGCATGTCCTCAAGCTTCACACGACATTGTCTGTCAGTGATTCATTGTGTATTTTATTGCAGTTTAGCGCAATGTCTTTGCCCCGGCCGTGTAACAGGCTCCTGCAAGGGGCCAGCAGTATGATTAAGTAAACAAATAACCTAACCTATAATACCGCTTCACGCACGATGATAGTAATCTGATGACCTGGTATTGCAAATCACGTGAACATGTAACATTCCTTCATTTTCGAGACGCACTGAGCTCGTTCTTCACTTTTGGTTTATTATCTTCGCGTAATGTATACAATGCAGGACTCCTGCGTCGTCTTACAAGAAGGGATTTGTGTACACAACATATGAATGATAATTGTGTCGACAACAGCAACAGTATACAGGGTGTTTAAAAAAACGTGTCATTCGGACTTTATAAAAAAACGGGGCGGCGGAAAAATACGGGGTAAACGGCACTTGTGTGGCAACTGAATTTGCCATCTTGCAAAAATATTTTCATTTCATTTTAATTAAAATAAATTGAATTTCTTTAATTGAACTTCAAAATTTTCAAAGTGAACCTCACGTTTTTTTACAGAATTAGAGAGCCCGTAGCGAACTTAGTCAGAACCACCAAGAAATCCGCTTGCTATTGCAAAGGGAACGGCCAAAAAGAAGTCCCGAAGTTGACGCTTCAGAGTTTCGGGATTTCAACAGCGCACCAAATCAGTCGCAAAGATGCGCGGAGGGCAGGACATGTTCCTGCCCCCATGAAGCTAGAACAGTTTATCGCCGGACCGGCGTAGAGCACAAGACGCGCCGATAACAAGCCGGGTGACATTCCACCATACGTTGATAAGCGGCAAACAAAAATGATTCCGCCTCTTTTTTCCCGCCCTGTTTTTTTTTTTCGACCTTCTATCTTTCATGGGGGCAGGAGCAAGTCCTCCTCTCCACGAATCGTTGCGTCTGATTTCGTGCGCAGTTGAATACCCGAAATTTTGAAGCCTCAATTTCGGGAATTTTTTTGGGCACTTCCATTTGCAATATCGAGCGGATTTCTTGGTGGATCTGTCTAAGTTCGCTACGGGCTCTCAAATTCTGTAAAAAAACGTAAGGTTGACTTGGGAAATTTTGGATTTCAATTAAAGAAATTCAATTTATTTTAATTAAAATCAAATGAAAAATTTTTGCAAGATGGCAAATTCAGTTGCCACACAAGTGCCGTTTACCCCGTATTTGTCCGTCGTCCCGTTTTTTTATAAAGTCCGAATGACACGTTTACCGTATTTCAAACAAAAGGGCGTATTTCATTGGTGTAAGGACGTAATTCATTGATGGATAAGGGAGTGAAAGAGCGTCCTTTTGCGCTTCGCCGCGACCAGCCGCTACAAAAATACGTAAACCGAAACCAATTAATTACTGCAACAAATGACGCTCTTCGGTGGCAGATTTTTCTCTAAAAGGTGTCCACTGAAGGTCCCAAAAGGGGTAGTACCCATTTTAATACCGACAGCGCCCTGTTTTCGAAGTTATGTTTTTTTTTTTACGAAAGTCATTTCAATTTTTAATTAAATAATGAGCGCCTCCTACTCATTCACACGGTGTGCAGCTTGTTGCTGGTATCGGACAGATACTTGTAAAAAAAAAAGTTCGTGGATTGGTGCACCCGTTCGCGAATTATTTAGCCCGGGGATTTAACTGGAACACCCGGTATATGGCAGTTCCAAATGTTGCAGGTGGTGTTAACCGAGAATCGCGCGGCCCTTGCACGCACGCGCTCTAAATCATCCGCCGAGGAATTTAATCATCATACGAAATTTTATCATGAGAACGTAAAGGCAACGAAGGTTTATCCGTCTTCTGTCGGCGTAGTCTCGTCAAGTACATATATACTGAACAGCTCCCTCATAACTTACTCATGTAACGGCCTCTCTCTCCAAGTCATGCAGTGCAACAGAGTTGCCTCATACAGAACTACATTCGCTCGGAGAACGCACTTCGCGATGCAGGTTCATCATCAATACAAAATCATACATCGCAATGCGAAGTTC
Organism: Ornithodoros turicata; assembly: GCF_037126465.1. Classification (NCBI taxonomy): domain Eukaryota; kingdom Metazoa; phylum Arthropoda; class Arachnida; order Ixodida; family Argasidae; genus Ornithodoros; species Ornithodoros turicata. The sequence continues at coordinate 54,880,650 of NC_088205.1, read as the reverse complement.
CCGAGTGCCTCTCTAGATCAATGACAGCATATATTTCGATTTCTCTGTGACAAACAGATGAGGTCGTTATATCTCCCCGGGCGAAGCTGCCATATCCAAAATACGTAGAAAAAAAAAAGAGAAAGAGAAATTAAGTAAAATGAAGCTTCCTATATTTATTTATTTGAAAGATACTGCCGGCCTATAGTTGAGGGCCAAGGCAGGTGAAAACATCATCAAAGTTGCACAAGACAAATTTAACAAGAAAAAAATATCCAAAAGAATTAAACATGGTCTAACAACAACTAGTCGACTGAATTCAAGAGGTCCAGAAGAGCATTGGAGAAGGTCGCCGAAATTCGAATGGCTGTGAAACTTTGAAGCAACTTGTTCCACTCTCGCACAGTACGGGGAAAAAAAAAATAAATAAATAAATGCGCCTTTTCTGCAACGAAACTCACAAACCAGCTTATCGTGTTTCTGCTTAGTGTCATGACTCAATACGACGACTATATACTTGCGCTCACAGCATTATCGATGCCATATTGGTTGCGAACTTTGACGGACGCCCTTGAGACGAAGTGATACCAACTGAAAAATGATTATTGTACTCTTAAACAAAACTGGCACGAAATGCATCCGTTAACTTTCGGCGTGAAGTTACAGCATCTTTAGTATCAACTAAGAAATCACTAGGGCGGTATAGGAGGTGTGCACAAGATTAATGAAACCGGTGCTATAAAAAATTCTTAATGACGGAGCTACAAATCAAAATTACTCCCATCCAAATAGTTCTCTTGGGAAGCTACATACCACCGGAGACGTTTTCCCATTCCTGATAGAAGCTTTTCAGTCATAGCCTTTCGGATGTTATACGTAGTTTATAACTGGCGTGGAGTTTCACTTTCTGGAAAAAGAAGGAGTAACCGTGGGAGTAACACAGACTGAGATCACGCGAGTGGCAGTGTTGTACATAGTGGCGCTACTAGTAGCGCCGCTACCGTATTCGCTACTTTGTTCAGTAGCGGATCAGCGATCCCGTTACATTTTTAATTGGTAGTGGGAATAGTATTTTCAATACATAGTCTGGTAGCGGCGGACTCTCTCTCCGCTGCCACACTCTTAGAAATGAACTTCAGCACAGTGTGTGACACTTATGATGTTCATAACTGTCACAAAAAAAAAGGCCTACGCCTCCCATTTTCAACACATCAGAGGAGATAACGATATCATTGAGATGATGGTTGGCTAGGACAGTGCGATGCGGTGAAGTTCATTTGTAAGAGTGCACTTTCCGCAAAACGGAAAACGCATAAACGCAGCGTGGAAAAAAACAAAACACTGAAAGCCAGACAATATTTGTTTCTTCATCATATTTCTTTTCATTTTCTGTCATTTCTGCAGATATGTCCAGCGATCCTTTTCGATTTCTACTCTCATATGGTTTTCTGAACGAAATGAAAAAATGTTGTATGCAGTTAATCCGAATCTATCCGAGTTTATTTTCTTGCCTGTATCCAAGAAGCAGTATACTCTAAAACTGAACTTTACATAGTACGCTCTGCGCCAACCATTGCCACGAATGATAGGGTTATCGCATTTGATTCGAGGAGAGAGGGGGGCGTACGCCTTTTTGTCTCAATTATCATATATCCAAACTGACACAAAAAGATGTAGCTCCCCCCTCCCCCTCTCTTCTCGAACCAGAAGAGCGATAGCCCTATCATTCGTGGCAATGATTGGCGCAGAGCGTGCCATGCGGTGAAGTTCAGTTTTTAGACTGTATATGTTACTGAGTAATATGGACACTTGTGCATTTTCGGTTGCACAAGGAATTATAAAGCTACCGTATGCGCGTGATGATATTGATATTAGAGAGTTTTAGTGTATCGTACGCTGTCGCCTTTGCGGACGTAGGGGATAGCGTAGTGGTTCTGCGCAGTGCGCGAAGCTCTCTTTATGTTTTGCGCGTGCGCATAACCACCAACGCTATTCCTTACGTACGCAAAGGCGATAGCGTACGATCCACTAAAACTCACTATTTTTGCTATCGAGATGGGGTATCGCAATTCCTGCAGTGAAACGCCTGATTCCATCGTCATGCCACATCATCATCACATTTGTGTGTGTGCGTGTCCATCGTCATGCATGTAGCTGCTGTTGTTGTTGTTGAAGATATATTTCAACTGTTGACACAAGCAAGCAGCGTACAGACGTGAACAGATGGAAAGAGGACAGCAGGAAGGACTGGGGGACAGGGGGTTAGTAAGCGTCTTGGGCAGACTTCAGGGTGAACTGTGCCGACTTTCGTGTGGAAAGTTTGCCGGAAAACCCAGGGAAAACGTCAGATAGCACAGCCAGTGCCGGAATTCGAACCGGTGTCACCTCCCAGTCTCAGCGTGGAAGGCGATTATCCTAACCCCTATGCCACGCGAGCTGGTGCGTGAAGCAGTCCTGCTGAGATTAAATACGTTTAGCTGATACAGGTCGTCTAGTGTGATTCAGCGATTCTGGAATGTGCAAGTGACTAGTAAGCCTTGCCTTATTTGACGTAAAGGGGTTCTTAACCTGTCCTCAAATAGCAATTTTAAATTATTGGGGAATATACAATATCTTTAATATAGGCAGACACAAGGAAGACCAATTTGGTGACAATAAGTAGAGTGAAGTCTAGGGAAAAGCTTTAGGAGGGGAACTCCGAATGTTTCATAAATAAAACTCTTATCAACATGGTGGGAATTGATGCTGAGGCTGGAACACATAGAAAGGACAAATACATACAAAGCCTCAAGTGCCTCAGAAAGCCTCAGTGCCTTCCTTCTTTCATCAAAACTCTTATTGCACGAGAATAATTTTGAAAAATTATTCCGTTGCACAACACGTAGTACGAGCTCATAATGTGCAAGGTGGCCAGCATTATATATAAATAAATAAATAAAATGTGAAGGATGACATGAAATATCTTGGCGGAAAGTTGTGTAGTTTTGCTGCATGTTGGGTAACTGAAGGAATTGAAGTACACGCCGTCGCTAGATAAAACGAGCAACGAGCGTACAGTATAGCGGGGAAATGGCAGAAATCTACTTGCGTTACCGTTTCGAATTCGTAGCGACGCCAGTATTGCGCTATACTTTTGAGTGGAGTAGCGGGTAGCGTTATTCCATTACCCAGTTGCAGTAGTGGGTACGACACTGGTGTAGGAATTTCGATGTTACTGCAGTGCCTTATGTGGTAAAAAATTCGGTCACCGGGTTGGTGGTTTTCGTGAAACCCTTGAGGATCTCGCAACATTTACGTTCATAAATTTCTGGTCACTGAGGCGCGAATTTCGCGCGCATAATCCGTGGACCGCCCAAAGAATAAACCAGACTGTTAAAAAAGAACATCACCACATAGCACGCTTCTAGCCAACCATCATTCCGAATGATATCATTATGTGTCCCTATTTGCTGAAAATGGGAGGAGGCGCCTATCTGGGACACTAATGTGTCCCAGGGGGAGGAGCCTATCTGGGACACTAATGTGTCCCAGGGGGAGGAGCCTATCTGGGACACTAATGTGTCCCAGGTAGGCTCCTCCCCCTGTTTTGAACAAATCATGACACAGAAAGATATCATTCGGAATGGTGGTTGGCTATAGGGGCGTGCTATGTGGTGAAGTTCTATTTTAACAGTGCAACATCCATTTAATTTGCGATGGTTCGTCATTCATTTCTCCTGGGCACGCTGAGCTGCTTGTGTACCACTCATTGTCTTTTTCCTTCCGTTTCTGACAAGAAAAATTCATTGTCATCCACGCGTTCAAGAAAGTCAAGTCATTTGGTTTTCCTTCCCTTTGTTGGCGACGCTTGTTGGAACCACCACACACATGCTGCACAATACGTGCACAAAAATGTCGTGAGCAGTTTGACTATTCGAATTTCAACTACTCAGTAGGCTCCATTCTGACTGCCAAAATGTCGACCACACCTTGCGAGATTTCTGGCATTGATCATATTTCCATTCGTCTTCTGACGTGAAAGGTCTCGCGAGGTTCGTCTACGACACTCTGCGTGACGGCCACCTAAAAGCCTGCGCTTACGATACGACATGCTTTCCATAAGGCTGCATCTAAAATCGCTGCTGCTGCATCACGCCAAATTCGATCGCGCAGCCTTGAGATTTCGTTTTGACATGCTCTTAACGGCTCTGTACTACGCAGACCTGCCCAACTCACTGTCATGTCACAGAGGTAGGGGAAGCCGCTGTGCTCTCCGCAATCGCGTGACAGAGCACGAAGAATGCCGTCGCTGACAGCGGCATTGTATACTACCATTCTCCCATTGCAGCATACACTTTCAAAGAGTGACACCCTCTCGTGAAGCGATCTTGTTGACGTGAAATATATTTCACATTAACAAAGAGAACAACACGTGCGATTTGACAGTGAAGTACTAAGCTGGCGTAGCTTGCTGTTGTGTGACATTTGAAAGAACATCTTGAACGGTTTTTCGTAACAAAAGCCGCTATTTAAACGTTATTTTCGTAACAAAAGCCGGGTGTTTCAGTTAAATCCCCGGGCTATTCGCGAACGGGTGCACCAATCCACGAACTTTCTTTTTTACAAGTATCTGTCCGATACCACCTACAAGCTGCACACCGTGTGAATGAGTGGGAGGCGCTCATTATTAAAATAAAAATGCAAATGTGTTTCGTAAAAAAGCGTAACTTCTGAAGCAGGGCGCTGTCGGCATTAAAATGGGTACTACCCCTTTTGAGACCTTCAATGGACACCTTTTAGAGAAAAATCTGCCACCGAAGCGGGTCATTTGTTGCAGTAATTAATTGGTTTCGGTTTACGCATTTTTCTCGCGGCTGGTCGCGGCGCAGCGCAAAAGGACGTTCTTTCACTCCCTTATCCATCAATAAATTACGTCCTTACATTAATGAATTACACCAATGAATTACACCAATGAAATACGCCCTTTTGAGCTTCGCCGCGACCAGCCGCGACAAAAGTACGTAAACCGAAACCAATTAATTACTGCAACAAATGACCCGCTTCGGTGGCAGATTTTTCTCTAAAAGGTGTCCACTGAAGGTCCCAAAAGGGGTAGTACCCATTTTAATATCGACAGCGCCCTGCTTTAGAAGATACGCTTTTTGACGAAACTCATTTGCATTTTTATTTTAATAATGAGCGCCTCCCACTCATTCACACGGTGTGCAGCTTGTAGGTGGTATCGGACAGATACTTGTAAAAAAGAAAGTTCGTGGATTGGTGCACCCGTTCGCGAATTATTTAGCCCGGGGATTTAACTGAAACACCCGGTAGAGCAACAACAACAATAAATGAAGGAGAAGCGATGATCACATGGGATGTTTCCCCGTGGTAGCCACAGGACCCTACCCCACTTCAGAGAGGTTAATATGAGAGGATGAATTATGGTATACAACAACAACAACAATAAATGAAGAAGTGATGATGACATGGGATGTTTCCCCGTGGTAGCCACAGGACCCTACCCCACTTCACAGTGGTTAATATGAGAGGATGAATTATGGTATACAACAACAACAACAATAAATGAAGAAGTGATGATGACATGGGATGTTTCCCCGTGGTAGCCACAGGACCCTACCCCACTTCACAGTGGTTAATATGAGAGGATGAATTATGGTATACAACAACAACAACAATAAATGAAGAAGTGATGATGACATGGGATGTTTCCCCGTGGTAGCCACAGGACCCTACCCCACTTCACAGTGGTTAATATGAGAGGATGAATTATGGTATACAACAACAACAACAATAAATGAAGAAGTGATGATGACATGGGATGTTTCCCCGTGGTAGCCACAGGACTCTACCCCACTTCACAGTGGTTAATATGAGAGGATGAATTATGATGAAAGTGAAGCGACGACAGACTGTCGGAGTTCTGTTTACAGCTCTTCCAGGAGTCTAGTGTCTTGCATGAAAGCAAAAAGGGAGCGAAGCGCTCGGCACTGATGCGCAGGGGAGCTCCATGGGCCAAGTACTTTGGACAAGCTGAATGGTCTATGGTCAAGGAGTTCAAGTTGGCGTCGAAGCACCCGACGTTCACACGTGTGCCGGTCACAGTCCTCAATGATATGGAGGATCGTAGCTGGGGTGTGGCAAGCTAGGCACAGCGCCGTGTTACTGTAACCCAGCTTAACCCGGAACACAAGGGTGAAGGCGACGTTGAGTCGTAGACGCCGCAGGAGTGTCGTAAAGCTGCGAGGGAAGCCACCTGGTATCCTAAATGATAATGACGGGTCCACTGCATGGAGGAGCGACCATTGAGTGATGTCATGGAGCCATTGCTGGCGCTCCAAGGGTGACACCAACGCAGACAAGTAGAAGCGCCTATCTCTGTTGGAGAGGATAATGGGCACGGCTCTGGAGATACGGTGGGCCGCAGCAGCCGCCAATCTGCCTCTTCGTTGCCCTGAATGCCAGTGTGGCCGGGGACCCACTGTAGGGTCACCCGGTGTCCCTGTTTGCCGAGAACCTTGAGCGCCGTGAGGATACTAACTACCACCGGGGCCAACGAGCCGCGGATGCCATTGCTTCCTACACATTGCAGGACTGATTTTGAGTCAGTGTATATCACCCAGAAGCGAGGAGGGTAGTTGGAGACAGACTTTAGAGATAGCAAGATGGCATACAGCTCCGCACTGGTCGACGAAGTGCGATGTGACAGGCGAAACCCACATGATAGTGACTCCTCCGGTATGACAAAAGCAGCGGAGGAGCCATCCGACGTAGACGAACCATCTATGAACACAGCTGTGCGGCCCCTGTACTTTGTATCCATCATTTCCAAAGTAGATTGCTTGAGAACCGGAACGGGGATCTGGCTCTTCGGCTCCAAGAGGTCAGGGATGTGTGTCGAGAGGGATGGGCTCGGCAGTGTCCATGGTGCCACTGAAGGGGCGGTCGGGGCAACAGTAAAGCCAGGAATGTTTCCAGATGCTGCTGTAACACATAGCGAGAGTTTACTGTTCTTCCGCCTACGTAGCTTTTGAACCAGAGGATGGCGCCGGTGGTGAGCGAGCAACCGTAAGTAGTGTCAGATGGTTTCTCTTCGGCGGAGGACATCGATAGGTATTTCTCCGGCGTCGGCGATCACCATCCGCGTCTCAGCGCTGAGCGGGACACCAAGGCACGTCCGCAGGCTGCGTGCCAGTGTACACCGAAGCTTGTGTTCAGACGTGGCTGATAGACCGTGCAATACGGGCAAGCTGTATAGCAGGGAGGGAGCCGCAAACCAGAGTTTTGTGGAGCACAAGAAAATCCTGCTCAGTGCAGCCCCAGCGCACGCCGGCAAAGTGGCGAATCACATTCCCCCAGCGCTGAGTCTTTGAGATGCTGAAGTCAATGTGCCTTCTTCACGAGATGTTGCGGTCCAGGATAACACCCAGGAACCTGTGAAACTTGACTTGTATGAGGGGGCAGTCGCCAATCCGAAGTTGGAACCTCCGCATCTCTCTTCGAGTAAAAGGAAGGACAACGCTTTTTTCGGTGGAGATATCCATCCCCGCGTTCAAGAAGAAGTTGTTGATGGCGTCCAGTGCTCTTCGCAACCGATGTTGAATTGCCGGCCGGGACTTTCCGGCAGTCCAAATACACACATCGTCCGCATATATGGAGAGATTTACTCTCCTCGGTAGGCATTCCTTGAGGTCAACCATGACAATATTAAATAATAACGGGCTTAGGACACTTCCTTGCGGGACACCCTGCGGTACAGCAGTCTTCTCTGTGTCACCCTCGCCTGTTCTGACAAAAATTTCCCTTTTGCTCAGGAAATCGGAAAGCCATGCAAGCGCATTCCCAGGCACTTGAGACCGGAGCAACGCATGAAGAACACCGGGGTGACTTACGATGTCATACGCCCGCTTGACGTCCAGGAAGGCAGCCATCACGATTTGCGTCCGGGCTTTCGCTTCCTCAACAGCAGAGACCAAATCCATCACCGAATCCATAGAACTACGATGCCTATACGGAAGCCTGACATTTCCTGGGGGAAAACATATCTTCTCTCAAGCCACAACTCGAGCCTGTGCAGCACCATGCACTCCAGGCCTTTGCCTAGGCAGCTAGTAAGGCTGACAGGCCGAAAAGACGCCAGATCCAAGGGGTGTTTTCCCGGTTTCAGTATGGGGACCACTAGGGCCTCCTTCCACTGAGCAGGGACTTGTCCATCCCTCCATGATTTGTTGTAGATCTCTAAGAGGACCAAAAGGCAGGTGCCATTCAGGTTACGGAGCGCAGCATAGTTGACCAAGAACGGATCATGTGATGACATTTTCCGAGAAAACGCCAGGGCCGCCTTGAGTTCTGCAAACGTGAAGTCTGCATCCATGTCGGGGTCACATGATGGAGGAGCTTGGTTAATAGCGCGCTGTAGCTGCAAAACATGTTCCTGAAAGCCTGAACATTTCGCTGCCTCGGAGCTCGCTGCTATGGTCTTGCAAAATTCGTATGTAACTTCCATCTCAGGCTTGGAAATCGAGAGAGACAGAAATCGCAGGGGATGGTATACAAAGTGAATGAGTAACTACATTGAACTGCACTTCTACATTCATGGCACGTGTGCTCCTAGTCTAATGTCGTTAATATGACCAAGTCCGTTCCCACCGATTTCGGTCATAAGGCGGATTCTCATACTAACGACAAACGCCCGGAAAACGTCGTTCCTCCTCCCTCTCTCTCCACACACAAACACACACACACCGTGTGTGGATCTACGACATATTCTGAGAAGCAGATGATTTAGTGGTTTTAAGGCTGTGGCTGTCCGTTTAAGTACTGCTTTCTGTGCAAGAACTATGATTCATAATGAATTCACTTGAAAACTGGGTTGTGCTTTGCACGACATCGTCCACACACACATCACCCGGGGCCTCTGTACTTTGTGGAACAGAAGAATGGCAAGGTCGGTGGTCATAACGCCAGTGCTCTCCCACGTTCGTCCTCAAAACTTTGTTCGTAGTCGCTGAGGTCAACAGTCGGTAGTCATAATAACGGGGGCAGAATACACGTGTTCTACCCATCCCTCCTCAAAAGTTCGGTCATAGTCGGATTCATTAGTTGTCATAATAACGAGGGAGAAATACATGGTGCTTCTATGGGAAAGAAACGGTCGCAAAGTGAGGATGTCATATTAACGAGTGTCATAATAGCGAGTGTTGACTGCATATATATTAAAGTGGTCCGTTATTTTGCACGATTATTGAACTCCCTCTACTCCACGAATCTTCATTACTGCTCCGGAATCAGCACAACTGCTTCGCGAAGACGCCGTTGAATTCCACTTCTTTTACAAGTACTATGTGCATCACACAAATAGAACTCGGGGAGATTAGACCGAAGCCAAGAGGACTTCCTCGAAAGTACCCACTTTTTGACCCTGCAACATTGTAAGCGGGATGGAAGATGTCCTGCCTTCTAATTCGCAGTCATTAATTTGTCATTAAGCGCACATATGAAGCGGAGTGGGGAACATACCAAAGCTTCCTCGATGCCAGCCCGTTTCTAATTAATTTTGGTCAAATGAAATCAAGCCGGCATGGCAGTAACACTAACGTGCGTTGGTCTGCTTGTGTGTTTCGGCCTCAGAACAGTTGCTTTCCATCATGTTCACCAGATGCCACCGCATCGTCCTGCATTGCATGTATGGGTGTTTCAATTTCGTATTCATCGGCCTGGTTGGCACACGGGGGTGACGGAAGATAAGGAACAGGCGGAAGAGACGCTCCGGTATGCCTTCTCCTTCTCTACCCCACTAGTACACAGCGCTCGCGGTGCATTCTTCATCATCCATGATCCTACCCCCCTCACCATGTGCCAACCAGGCGGATGAACACGAAATTGGCAGCGGGATAGCTGATGCAAAGAGCGCATTGGTGCACTCCTCCGCGCAAGAAATATGTAAACCGAAACCGATTCATTACTCGAAAAAATCACTAAGTGTCAACGCGTTTCTTAGTTTTCTTTTTTTTTTTCAATGTTTTCCCTGCAGATATCCATACGTAAAACAGAGATTCCGTAAGCGTGCGAAGTAAAATTTAAAAGTTATGATGTTTATTTAATTAGTGAGTGTATGCAAATGTACGGCTCACTACTTAGTTTATGGCCGATGTTCCAAGGATCTTTACCAAAAAGAAAGCTCTTCGATAGCGCCAGCTGTTTACGAATTATTCAACAGGGGGACCTTCGTGAAGCACCCGGTATATGTGTCTTTGCGTGAATGCATGTAGTAGGGAATGTGAAGAGAGCGAGTATGTGTCCCATTCGTTGAATCAGTTCCCTTGGTAAGCTACCAGGAAGTCGTTGCCTGCAATCGAGAGGTGGCTCGATATCCGACGGTGTCCGGCAAAGAGAAGGAGCACGCCACACTGGCGGACATGTTTTTGTGAAACGGCCTATGTCTAATTGGAGGAGTACATAGGTATAGTTCTGTTGCATCCAAGAAGGTCATCTCGGGAGCTGTTTACGTGAGCTTTATAATATGTATTCTTATTACATTTAACCATGAAAATATTTATTGTAAGATATTAGCAGAAAAAAAAAAGATAATTCAACGATTCAAGTATACTATATTGACTTTTCGTTGTTAAATATAGAGAGGTGGGGGAATGATGTTCAATAAGGAAAAAGAAAAATATAGAGAGCGAGAAAAAGATGTACGGACAATGCCTTTCTTAGGTTGAACACGATTGTAGCATTACCTAGCATGTAGTTTCCGCTTTGTTATTATTACATAAATTTTATTTCCTTTCGCATTCATATTCGCAGGTAGCGCTCCCCTCGAAAATGCTCACTGACAGGAAAGCGCCGTACCAGACGTGGACACGAACGCCACTTGGATACAGAACACGCCCTTAGTTTTGTTGCTTGCAGTATTTTGAAGTTTCCTTTGGCATGTCTTCTAAACGTCCGCGAGTGTTTGGCAGGTATAAGACACAAGAAGAAGGAAATATAAAGCAAAGCACAGAAAAAAGTTTCTTGTAAATCCATCATCCACACTACGCCCGCAGATCTCTCCCTCCCTTTCCTGAATATAGAGCGTCCCTTTCTCATATCTTTCCGACATCAAGCAGACCCTGAGAGACGTCGCAAAATTCCCCAAGTGACTTCCTTCATGTCAAACAGCGCCTAAGTGACGCGTGCAGGCAGCGCGTGGACGCTCTTTATTCATCTCTTTGCTTTTGTGCCGCATAATACATACAGAGACTGCGGGGGCATGTGGAACCTCTTCCCTCTCGCTATATTAGGAAGGGGCGAACGTGTATATTCCTGCTAAGGGTCCCTCACACTGCCATCCTCGAAGGGAGGGGGGCGGAGTGCTGTGCGGGGGAAGATGATGAGATATGGAGGCCAGTTTCAGGGGGAACGTCCGTTGTGCAGAAGCAGGAGGAATAGGCGACGCACTACTTTAGGGGCTACGCCCTTCCGTAGTATGGACAGGGTTCCTCAAGTGTGTGCGAGATTGATGCAGTCCGTCGTTCATGCTAGAAAAAAGTTCACACGATTGCGGCTGACCTATCACTGGAAGTGTAATACGAGATTACCAGTGAAATCAGTTGGTTTCAAAGAGGTCTGAGGTGTGATTAGTGCCCAAAATTATACAGTGATTCAAAGAAACATGTCAAAATTCCATAATAGCGCTGTGGACAGGTTCTTTCGCTTACCACATCTTTTTCCGAATTACATGGTTCACACTGAATTTTCGAACAAAAATTCAAGGGATTTTCTTTAAGGTAGAGCCGCCATTTTGTCCGGGATGTAAAACGCAGTTTATGACCAGGGCTTCAATATCCTGCAAAAATATTTACGAGCTACAGGTATGACATGAGAGAGTACACGGGGACTGCAACTGCACCGTAGTGATCAGTTCACAGATGTGGCTGACGACTCCTGAATATTAAAGATCATAGGACAGAAAGGAAGGCTGATTAACATAGCGAAAAGTGCCGTTAAGTTCTTGCTGCTGATTTCTACTGCAAAAAGTGCTAACTCTTGTGCGCTCCTGTGGTTTCAAAACTATAGTTCTGACTCCGGATAAGCTTAATTTGCACTAGCAGCTCCATGAGAAGAAGAAAAAAAAAGCAAACACAAGGGTTTTCAAGCACTGTGAAAATGTCATTTTTAAATTCCAGGGTATTCAAGGGTTCTAAGGAGCAGTGGGGACCATGCAATAAGTGCACTGAGCTTCACGCTACAATTTTGTCACACGGTGGTGGTGGTGATGGCGATAGGGCTTGCCGTTGTCGGCCTCACGTATGTGGGCAACGTCACGACTGACGCCCTGGGGGAATGTGCGTCCTGGGCCGACTTCTAAGGGAACTGTGCCGACATATGTCTGAAAGCGTCTGAGGAAAACCCAGGAAAAACCCCAGACAGCACAGCCGGCACCGGGATTCGAACCCGGGTACCTCCCAGTCTCGACGTGACATGGCCAGCACGCTAACCACTGAGCTTGTCACACTGTGTAGCGACGGCGTAAAAGGTGTAGCCAATCGCGAGACATGGCCTCCACACGTCTCACGTTCGCTCCAAACGGGGTCGTCACAGGGTGCATGTAGAGAGGTAGCGAAGGGGAGAGAAAATACCAAATCTGAACCAGCAAGCCATGTCACCTGTGTGACGCGCGAGCGAACCCGCGTGCCGGTATAGCTCAAGCACTAGGGGAACCAAAATTACTTTGCAGGAGCACACGACTGACGTGTATACTAATGATGCATTTCTGAAGAAAGGCGGTCTTTTAAGGATGTCATTTAAGGACAAACGCCGCACGTAAGCCTCTAAACGGCCAAGAATCAGTGCTACCACGCAACTCAGGAAAAAGGTGCTGACGCCGGATTCGAACCTGGGGGTTCTGATTTCCGGTCAGATGTGCTACCGTCACCCTTTTTTTCTTTTTTTGTATGCTACCGCTATACACCACGACAGCATGAATTTCTCCTGAGTTAGAGCGCATCAAGTACAGGAGGGACGGACAACCAATCACGCTATTCCCATTCTCTCTTACATCTTTCTCACTCACTCATTCATTCAGACCGAGGCAGGACGACAACTTGTGGATACAACGTAAACAACGGGAATTAACAAAAGCAGGCAACATTTAAGGAGAAAACGTAAGACTCTAAGCGATCAACAATCAAGAGACCTCTACCCGAGAAACGTCACCATGACGTTAGTAGACAGACTGTAACCGAAACAAATCTAAAGGGGAGGGCTGGGTTCCACGAATGGGCACTTGTTCGCTGCCTCCTACTGAAAGAGAAGTAGGACCGAAGGTCGCGACCCTTTCAGGGACCATCGTAATCCCCTCAAGTTCTCTTGTTCGCCCCTACCTTCCAGCGTAGTTCAACTATACCGAATTGGTGGGGCTGTCCAACGCTATGACGTCATTTGTTTACAAACAGGGAGAGGTCCATTAAATCAACCAACTCAGAAAAAGTGTTAGGAGTGGTTATGATATACGTTGGTCACCTTCGGTGGTCCGTTGGGAGCTCCGTTGGTCACCTTCACTTAGTTACGTTTACTTTGTTATGTGGTTATTTCCCCCTCGCTGTCACAGGACCTCAGGAGATTACTTTACTTCATGAAGTCTAGAACTATCATTCGTGTCGTCCGTCTTGTTGACATTGGTCCAGTGGGGTAAATGAGTGATTCCAGTAAAGGAGGCTGGTGACCCAAGTTTTCCATTCCTTCTATTAGGCGTCTCCTCTCGTGTTTGTATTTTCTGCAGTGAAGCAGGATGTGTTCTACATTTTCTTCGACATCACAGGATCATGACTTGCTCTGCTTCGTCCTGTGATGCAGAGGACGTCCTTTGTCTTGGCGCTTCGAGCTCATAAAGAAGCGAAGTTTCTTCCCTGGTGAAGCCCCTCGTGATGCAAAGGGTGCGGGGAGCTCTTCGCATCGATGTCCTTCTTTCGGGATGACAGCGCCACACATGTTGGTTGACAGCATTTTGCGATTAAGTGTCACTTGGAATGGCAAGCAACGTAGATGGAAGTTTTGTGGCATCCTTGGCCAATGTGTCGGCTCTCTCATTGAAAGGTAAGCCCTTGTGGGATATGGTACCCTCCGCAGGGCTATTGTATTGCCCTTGACCTTTAGTTCTTTTATAATTTCAAGAATTTGCAATGTGACAGGGCGATTTTCGTAGTTGTTGGATAAATTGTGGAGGGCGGCTGTCGAGTCTGATATATTTTACCACAGGTCCAGGTTGTCGACTCATTACTTTTGTCTCTGCTGCCAGAATACCGGTCATTTCAGCGTCTCTGGTCGATGGTATCCCACGTATTGCTTCTGCCCAGTCTCTCGCCGAACGCCTTGTGCATCGAAGAATTACCTGGTTTCTGGAAGAAAAATGACCTACTCCCTGACACCATGACAGGCTTCCGAAAATACGTGAGCACCTCGGGCACACTGCTCGACCTGGTACCGGATACCGATGAGGCAGCAAAACGCGGCACACGCACTGCCGCAGTATTTTTCGTCATAAAACAGATCTTTGGTACGGTTTCAGCGCAAAGTGTCCTCGACGCATTAACAGTAGCTGCGTTGGTGGACGTACAGCACGTTTCATCCATGCTATTCTTACGGATCCACATTTCAATGTACGTCTTGGAAACACCTTCAGCAGTACAAGACCAGAGAATGTAGAACTTCGACGAGGCAGCGTGCTAAGCCCGCTACTCTTCAATCTCGTCATGGCAGGACACCCGGTAGCACTACCTTAGACGACACCGTGTGTTAAAATATCGCTGTATGCACACGACATTTGCATATGATCAGCAAGCAAAAGTCCCTGCACGCTACGACGAGTGATGCAAAGAGTAGTCGACTACCATTACGTGACCGATAGGAGTGTCCAGCTATCAAACAAAATAACGGTATACATGTTGAGTTGAGTGGCCCTGGAACAGGCTGCGAACGGATGCCCACGTAAGTGAGGCCAACAGCGGCAAGCCCGTCTCGTCACCACCACCTCCTCCTCCTCTTACCTTAAACGACATACCCGAAAAGGGGGTTAAAACAACCAAATCCGTGCCCGCTGAACAATTCAATTCGCGGCCGTAATACGAGATTCATGTACGCGTAATAAAGGGTGAGAAATTACTATATGAACTCGAGGGCTTCATATCGATCTCGGTTTGAGCTCCCAACTTGGGGAAAAACGAAAGCCTCCCATTGTTGTGAAAGAAGCATCTCCTTTGTAAAATGCAGACGGAATGGGTTTAAAGGATAGGAAGAATTCAGGGAGGGCTCCTGTATTGCAAACGGCGCCAGGCGCGGAGCAAAATTAATACTGCGCCGGCTCGGAACTAATTTTCGCGCTCCTTAAATATGCATCGCATACATTTTGGATTTAGCGAGATTGGATGTTTTCCGCAATACCTTTATACAACGTGGGACATGGTGTCACGCTTCTTGTTTTTGAACATTGTATTACGGGTTTTGCGGTCGGGACAAGGAACGTTTCACGTGTGCACTCTGCTTGCACTGTTTTGTTTTCTTCTTTTTGGCGAACAAAAGAATGTAGCGATAGTCGCGACTGGTAATGCAGAAAAAATATGTACCACGCTTTTCTTTGGAAGGTAGAGTCGGCAGCATGGTAACGAGGTCATTTTTCTAAAGCAATCACTGTAAAATCCCGTTTACCTGAGCAAACACGATAAGAATCGTAACAAGTAACAACATACACTTGTTACGTTACATATGTAACAGAAAGATGTTGCACGCTTACTAGATTATCAATATTTGCTCCGATTATTTAGGAACTGGTTATTAAAAGAAATGAGAAGACTTTAGTAACATAACTGCGGAATTATGAGAAATCGTAATCATCAGCGTCTCCTTCTTCTTGTATCACTTCGCACATTCCTTAGGAAAGATTCACATTGATGCAGACCATAAAGCTTTCCGCAGACTGCGGGAAAGACCCATCTCGCAGACGACACTGCCACTTGAGATTTTAGTTGTCTTCTGTTTTACTCTGCAACACCAGATGCGGGCAGTTCTTGCGCGACCCTGGGATTTCGGGGAGATTGAAATTCCTTGGAAGGAACGCTGGTTCCGGAGTCTTTTGATAGCGAAACAGGCAAGCCATTCTCTTCAGCTCACATCTTTATACGACCACTGTGTGTGCGTACCGGTTTAGTACTCTTGTCATAAGCGGTTATAATTACGCTACCTCGATGTTCTGAATTAGGCGCTCCATATGAGTTACATCAATTTTGGGTGAGTGCATAGCTGAAACGGAAACGAAGTTGTCGTGGAGGTTCTCGCTATACACTCTCGGAAAGAAGTAGCAGGGGAGTAACTTCCCACACTTACTCCATTTCAACCCCCCCCCCTGTCAGTCGCTTACTCCCTCTTTCTACCTGAATTTGCCCTGTAACTCCATCACTGCAAATAGGTACTCCCTCTTGCCGGCCAAATTTTAATGGACAAGTGATGTGTGACATCACCGTCCTTCACGCACGGTGACTTTAGAGTTATAAACTTGTGTACAGTGCATCCATATACTGCATCATTTTTTATATACATTCCATAGTTTTGCACTATAAGACTCTCATTTGGTGAAGTTCTCACCCTTACGTGAGAGCATATCGTGAAATGTGACCTTCTGACATACAAGTTGCGTGAAACACTTGTCCCGGAGTTTACCACGTTCAAGGGCGCTTCCCAATGAAGGTTACTGAAGGAAGCTGATATTCTTTTTTTTTTTTTTTCTAGTGAGTAGTTCCATGGGACTACTCAAATTTCTTCGATGAATGTATCATACCCCTTACCTCTTGTATACACTATCATAACACTTCCCTTCCTCTTTCACGCACAACTATTCCCATCCCCATCGAGAACGCTTATAAACGGGTATGCGACGAGTTGCTTATAATCAGATATAGAGATATTCCGAAGTCAGAAATTTCACAGATGATTCCAAGGCAGCCACACAGGCACTGGCATAAATCTGTTTCATAGTGTCAGCATGATACCCATAACTGGTGTCATGGTCACTCCTGGGAAATGGAGTGAAGTGGAACTCCCTCTTGGAGGGCGTAAGTTTTACTCCAAAAGGGAGTGTTCTAAGGGACAAGCCATTTACTCCCCCAAAGGAGTTGTGACAGCATTTTTTCACAGAGAGTAACGGGAAACTATTAGGCAGTTTTAGCAAACAGTTGGTAAGGTACCTATCGGAACCAATTGCAGTCGCGCGCGATTCATAATTTTATCCACTGAGTGGTCCCGGTTGATACAGTTCGACTCAAACCACGCTATCAACGGTTTGGTAAAACTCTCTATTAAGGCAGATCAGCGAGCTATGCTCGCGAAATGGTAAAGACAGGTGAAGATGATACAGCCCTTACAAAAACACCCGTCTAGCACAACTAGCTACGAAGGCATACGGTTATAAGTTAGGTTCACACTAATGGCTTTTACTTCAAAACGAAGATCTGATTCAAGTTCACTGCATGCAACGTTACTACCTCAACTGGCCATTTTCGACGAACCGTAGCGAATGCTCAAAACGGATTAACTTAGCTTAACTTATTAACGTATTACCTTTGTATTCACTTAATTAACGTCGTTTTGGCCCTTAGACAAGGGAAACGACCAAAAAGTAGGGAGAATTCCGACTCATCGTCGTTTACGCACGTGTGTCTATGCGTTTATGTTGGGTTGGTTCCAGTAACAAAAATGTGCACGTTTCGATTATAGGTTCACCGATAGGTTCATTTCAATTGCCGACGAAGTTGTTGGCGCTAAACACGGCATTTCAGCGTATTCAAGCAAGAAAAACATCTGTCAATTCGAGAACGAATAAGATATGAAAGAACCTTGCACGTGGAAGATCCCTGGAGAAACGCATCCGGACATTAGAACACTCTGGATAGAAGAATGACACATCAAGCGAAAGAGGTGGAGGCATAACGCACGAATAATAATAGCTCAAATAATTGCGCGGAGTAACTGGAATGCTGTTAATGGCTACCTTTGCAGCTCACGCATGCTCAGAAGCTTCGCCATTTGGGTACTTCACCAAGTTCCACTCGAAAGCGTCCGCGTTCACTCCGATACACACGAGCGACTCACCAGCAGACTTTTCCGCCACCAATACCAACAGATAGCACACGTTCAGCGGGTCAATATCACACTGCGACCCTATATAGCAGCCCCAAAAAGCAGACACGGCCGCATTGCTACACCTACCGCGCAACGCAGCAGCAGGAATGTATCGTCATCATCGGGAAAGCATCGTTGACAGATGCAGTTTTAACGAGCATACGGAATCGCAACACGTCTCTATTCGCGTCGATGCTTTTGTCATGCACATATCTGTCTTTTCACACCCATATTTGTCAACGCGGAGTATGTCATTAAAATGCGCTGGCTCGTCCGTAAAAACGAGCGTTGCCTTGGGCTGTCACCTCCTGTATAATTGCCGAGTAAACGAATATTTCCCCTGTATTCGCAAAAGTTGCATTCAGAAAAGGAGATATATTGTAAGACCAACAAAAGAAATAAAGAAAGAAAAGAAAAGAAAAGAAAAGGATCCGCGCTATGCTTGAATGCAAGGTTTGGAGCTGGAGTTATAACGGATGCTGTGGTAAATGGGTGCCGCGGAAGACGTCGTGGTTAGGACACGAATGGAAAATTACGACAGAGACAAACGGGAGCGATTTTTGATTTATGCATCTGCATGGCTCGCGCACCTCCATCTCGAAGTATAACGCTCAGTTCGGTTACAACGTTTGTGCTAATATCTGCAATCGAGCTACTACAGAAAGATTTATGGCAACTTCCCATCTGTCTAACCGGCTTTGCTGCAAAGATGCATTCATTCACCTATTCCACTTCCACACCTCAACAAAGCGCCTCAAGAACGCAGATTATTCACCTTAGTTGTGAAAGCATTGTTAAAGTCGACCCAGGACGTGAACTAACGCCCCTGTCCCCCACCTACTTCCTGCTGTCCTCTCTATCTGTTCACGTATGTATGCCGCTCATGGCCACAGCTGCTTCGCAGCGCTAACACGGAATAAAAGACGTTGGATTGTCCCCATCCACGCGTGCTGTGGACCCTACAACACCCATGTACCCTTTAACACGTCATTCTTAACCCCGCCAATGATGAGGACGGTGCCCAGAAGAATCCGTTCGACATATCGGCGGCTTACATGCTGAGGTTCTTCCAATAGCATTTCCTTCCCGGTTCGTTGGATGTTCTGCCTTTCTACGTTAGGCTATATTGCAACATAGTGCTCATTCACCTCAATTTCACCTCATTTCGTCCGCAAAGAAGGAACGGCAACATTCGTGTGCTCGAGCATCTGACTACACTTCTTTCGGGCACCCGCACATCTGCGTGTCTTCTCCTCAAGAACGGGCCATGGTGCGAGTTTCTCGGAACGGAAAAAAGGGTCCATTAAAAACAGATGGTCCGCATGCTGTCCGTGAGCTCAGGTTTAGCTCAGGTTCGCTTCAAACATCCCCAAGCGAGAAAACAACCGCTGAAATCCACCTTGCCCGCTGCAATAGGCCGATGACATCGTGTTGTCTCGGAGATGGCTCACGAACTTGAACGAGCCCGCAGCGAGTTCCGACGGGTACGGGCTCCTTTAAACAGGCTCCGTCTAAGAACTCACTAGCGTGAAGGATGCTGGAAGCTGGATGTTGGAATATCGATATTCCAACATGCAGCTTCAGACGTACATCGGATATCCTTAGGACTGCCACGTGTTGTCGAGGCATTGATCACCGCGTATGTCCGTTTATGGATATCCTGAGGATATCATTTCCGCGCTTTATTTTCTTCATACACGCTGGATATCAGAGGAATATCCATCAGAGAGGCGAATCCTACACACGGACGTAAGGGCATTAATCGTACATCCAGTGGATATTTGGTGTTGTTGGCGTGTTGGGGATAACGAATTTCGTCCGGCATACGAGGGGTGTTCAAGTCAAACCGGGAGTTTTCATTTTTCGCAAAAGTAAAATGAAATTACAGGCGAGAAATTAGTTTTATTTTTCAACGTAATCTCCAGCTGCACTAGAGCACTTGTCCCAGCGTTTCACGAGGGCTTGGATGCCAGCAGCGTAGAAATCCTTACCGGAGCGTAGCAGCCATGATCGGAACGCATTCTTGACCTCGTCGTCGCAGCTGAAGTGGCGGCCCCGAAAGAACGCCTTCAGTGGCCCGAAGAGATGGAAATCGCTGGGGGCGAGGTCTGGAATGTAAGGGGGATGTGGCAGCAACTCCCAGCCAAGTTTCAGTAAGGTGAGTGTCGTGAGATGCGCGGTATGCAGGCGTGCATTATCCTGTAGCAGGAGGACTCCTTTGGTGATGAGGCCCGGCCGCTTTTGCTTCAGCGCCTTATGCACATCGCTGAGAACCTGGCAGTAATATGCACTATTGATGGTGGTGGTACCAATGGGCAGAAAAACAACATAAAGAACGCCAGCCTTGTCCCAGAAAACCGTGGCCATGACCTAACCCGCAGACGGGGTGCTTCGGAACTTGTTAGGAGCTGGCGAGCTCAGATGCTTCCACTGTTTTGATGCGCGTTTAGGCTCAGGAGTGAAACGGTGCACCCACATTTCATCGCACGTGATGATCCGATCAAGGAACGGCTGTCCTTCAGTGTCGAAACGGTACCTTAGCTCTTGAGAGATTTCCAGGCTTCTCTGCCGGTTAAACACGGAGAGCTGCCTGGGGACCCAACTGGCACTAAATTTCCGAAACTAGAGGTGTTCATTAATGATAGTGTTCAACGTTCTCACAGAAAGGTCCGTCTTTCGAGCCAGTTCGAGACATGTTATCCGTGGGTCCTTGAGGATCATGCGCTCCACAAGTTGGATGTTCTCAGGAACTCTGACACTGGGCTCTGAGCCGCCCCGGCCGGGATCGTCCTGCACTGATGTACGGCCGTCTCGGAACCGTTTGCACCACTCAAACGCTTTGCTGCAGCTAAGTGTATCGTGGCCATACTGAGCCTGAAGTCTTCCGTGAATTTCAGATGACTTTACGCCTTCATTCACGAGAAACTTCATGACAATTCGCTGTTTGATGCGCTCGCTCACCTGCTCGTCGGCCATCTTGTCCAGCACGTGCCTTGTGTTTTCGAGAAATTTTGGACCATACGTGGTGAACGCGGAGGCCTGTCGCGTGTGAAAATGACGAAAAAGAAGTAGCGCGAGCCATTTGTACACTCAGGAGACAGAAAGTCCCGGTTTGACTTGAACACCCCTTGTATATGTACGCTCACAGGTCCAAGTGGAGCGAGGAGTCCTCAGGGACGTCCGACAGACATCCAATGTTCTGCGCTGCTTGCCCCTGACATTTTTCCTTTTTTGTCTGTGAGATTCAAGCGTTTGGTGAGACATGTTTAGTGAAACTAGTATTTTTTGCGCCGTTAATGTGGATAGATAGTTAAGAATTGATGGACAACGTGCCGTGACTGTAACCGGAATCAGGAATTTCATCATTTTGAAAACATAACTGACAAGAAAAAGTGACGGTAGCTGTGAGAGCATAATCCCCATCCCCTAACGTTATTGTACCCTATGAACGAGCCTTTCCTTTTTCGGAAACATCAAAGAACCAGCGTAGTGGTGTTTCTTGGAATATTCGAACTTGGCAAGTACGTACAACACGTCAGCGAACCGACACAAAACGAACAGTGAACGATATGAGAGCCGAGAAATTGAAGGGCTCTCCCATTGGAGAAGTCCGCGAGGTTCTGGGCGTAGCATTTACTGTGTTAATCATTAATTTAATGTAGTTCAACAATGTCGTTAGATTAATTAAATTATTCACATAAGTAATTAAAATTAAGAATATATTATGCCTCCTTTATTAGGAGCATTAGCTGGAAGAAATGTCCATAAAATGTCCCTCCCTCGTTCGCTTAACGTCCCTATTGATATCTTTCGGACGTCTCAGATGATTCCTTCTTTCTCTCACTTGGACATGTGACCGTACATATATTGAAAGAAACTCGCTATCTCCAGGATATCCAAACATCCAGCTTCAGACGTACATCGGAGATCCCTAGGACAGCCGTGTGTTGTTGGGTTGGGTGTCTGTCGGATATCAAGGAGGACTCCTTCTTTCTCTCACTTGGACCTGTGAGCACACATATATCGGACGAAACTCGTTATCCCCAGGATATCCCAACATCCAATATATGACGTACATCGAATATCCAGAGGACAGCCTTGCGTTGTTGGGGGTAGTTCACAGTTTCACATCATTCAACACCCTTGGGATTCCAGCTCCTGGAGCACGTTTTCAACGCCAGACGCTCACCAAATATTTCGCACCAGCAATTCCGCTCATCCCTCCCTGCGTTCCTCGTTTTATCGAATAGTAATCTGGTTCATATCGCTATGTTAGGTGAACGTACATCTTAACCAGGGACGATCGAACTCTCTAGAGGTACGGGGTCAAGTGAGCGGAGTATACACCCCGAGCAGCTGACTACAGGGGCGCCACAAGCGAATCCCCTAGCGGGAGAGGCGCGCATTTCTTCCGAGCGAATCTTCCGGGAATTGTAGCAGACGATTACGTGTGTGTCACAGCCATGCTGGACCGTAGCAACCGCTGACAATGCGCGCGTTAAATTTGAAAACAAGTTTAGTTGCAGAAACAGAGGGAGCAGATAGAACGGCATATGGCGTCGATGGAAATTCCTTCGCAACGACGTTTTTAGATTTTTTTTTAAGCTATTACCAAAGCAGTGGGGAATGTATTTTGCAATGCAGTGTGGTAAATCCGACGTGGCTTTCTGTTTTTCTAAAAAAAGAAGAAGAAGAAAACGTCACGCTGACTTGGGAAATTTCAGAGCCATATTGGGAAAATCCAATTTCACGCTAAATAAATTTGATAAAAGCGCGTAGAAGTAATGGCGAAATCTCCCCCGCGATAAGTAACGTTTGCCCCATATTGTTCAGACAATTGTATATTAGGTGAAACACCCTGTATATGAGACAGTGGACACACACATGTAGAATTTATATACGTGAAATGTTCACATTTGGACACACATAGATACGTATTTACTTTGTTGTATAGATATTTTTCTCTTCAGAGTACAGGAAAATTATAAATTGAATAAAATGATACAGAAAAATGATATTCTAAATCTTAATGTGAACGTTCGCTCGGCTTTATGGTCGAACCTTACCAGCAGTAGTTCAAGTCAAGAAAACTAGTCCAAGGAAACAAAATGCGCTTATGTGGCCTCATTCATAAACATGTTATCGATTTATCAATACTGGAACCGGTGTGCACCTTAGGCGTACAATGTTGTCCTAACAAGCACCAAGATGTAAAATAACGCGGATCGTGATATGCGAATGAAATCAACTCAATATTAGTAGTCACGTATTTTTAGTAGCCACTATTCTTTTCTTTCTTCATTTCGTGTGAACTTATTCATTACATGAGATTGGTTAGCTATATAGTTAACCAAACGGGCTGCTAGTTCGTCCGAGGCGCGTGCTACCAAGACCAAAACCTAGGTCACTATAGAATACAGCATGTTACACGGAGACATATTTTCTAAAATGTTATCCAGAACGAAGCTCGTGTACGTGTTTGAGCACCCATAAACGCAACATTTATAGCGCGAGGGCATTGCCTGTGGCGGATACGTACTATTCAACAAGGTATTGTCCAAATAACGAAGGAAGAGCGGCTAAATCACTTGCAAGAAGCATGGCTGTAGCACCGCGTCAAAGCCAAGACGTGAAAGCGACTCCCAGAAGAAGTTCTGCCCGGTGCCGCTACGCGCTGAGAGCGGCGCAACGATCGCGATGCACGAGGCTTATGGTCCCAAACTTCGGAGAACGTGCTAACCTCCGTTATCGCATTATTCTTTCACAATAGCCTCGGTGGATCAGCAACTTGGTGGCAGGGTAGAAGTTGCTTAAAGGCACGCCGTCTTCCACGTGGGACGTTAAATATGGTGTGCCGTTTGCTGAGCTTTCAGTGCACGTTAAAGAAACCTCGGGTGGGCAAAATTAACCCAGAGACCAACCACTGTGGCGCCGCCCATGATGATACTTCTCTCGCGACGTAAAGGCACGAATCATTATTATTATTAGAATTATTCCTTATATGGCATGAGCTGCAACTTTAGGAACACCATGGCACTACAATATATATATATACATCTATCTATATAAAAGTAAAATAATAAGACGTGGACGACAGATTACAGGAAATTTAACAAAAACTAATTTATTTAATGGGTAATTTAACACACTGATTATAATATGCTATGAAACGTTTAAAAGAACGGTCGGAACGGATTAAATAAATTGGTTTTTGTTAACTTTCCTGCAATCTGTCGTCCACGTCTTATTATTTTACTTTTATTCAACTTCGCAGCCGTGTGATATATTAATCTCTTTAACCTATCACTCTCTCTCTCTCTCTGTATATATATATATAGAAGTCATAGAAGCCATCTTAATCAGTAATTTTGAATTTCAAACACGTCTAGTGTCATTTACTTGTTTCTTTAATGGCTTTTCCCCCCCTCATTATATATATATATATATATATATATATAAGCGGAAAAACATTAGGAGGAGCTCTTTTGCTGCACATATAGCATATGTTTGTAAGTCAAACGTCGCCATGCCAGTACTGGACAGCTGTTTCGGCCTTCTTGGGCCTCATCAGCAGTACGCAGGCAGGCAACGTTTGAGCGGATGAGTTCCATCCGGCGGATTACGCCATCCGCTCAAACGTTGCCTGCCTGCGTACTGCTGATGAGGCCCAAGAAGGCCGAAACAGCTGTCCAGTCTGGCACGGCGACGTTTGACTTACAAACATATATATAGGTCGAGGGAAGTACAAAAGTCAAACGGCCACGAAGTTTTACAGTTGTGAAAGGAAAAAGACGCGGACAACAGATTTTAGGGAAGTTAGAAACACTAGTTCATTTAATGGGCAGAAATTAAAAGTTCAATCAGAAACGGGGTCTACGTTTCGACAGTGCCACTGTCGCATCGTTCCATGAGTATCTGTTTCTCTGCGTGCAGCCGTAGAAGCCATCTTAATCTGTAACTTTGAACTTCAAACACGTCTAGTGTCATTTACTTGTTTCTTTAATGGCTTTTTTCCCCTCATTATATGCAAAGAGAGCCGTAAGAGAAAAAATGAGCACCACTCTTCGCTACTTGAGTAAGAAACAGGCGCTACTTGTGACGTAATACCTGTTTCTTGGTCAAGTTGAAAAAGTACTGCTCGTTTTCTTTTTTGTCGCTCTCATTGTATTTCAAGGCCGGGGATTTAACTGTCACACCTGAGAACCTATATATATATATATATATATATATTACTTCGCCCGTTCGTCCCTTGAACACTCAGCCCCGACAACGCAATAAGAGACATATCCGGCGCTTACTAGGTAAACATTCCGCTTGTGGACCCTTGTTTGCTTATTTTATGGCAGTGCCCAGTACTAAGTGGTTAGCCTATGTGAAGGTATTGGTCTCCGCTATATTTGCTGTGCACTCCACAAGGAATCGATGACAACCGACGGTGACAGAAGAGACCGTGGCGTTTGTTATTGCCCGTCTGTGATCTCGCGCCAACGTACAGTCGATAAAATACCTTCACAGCTGCTGCAAAATATTGCTACTGTATAATCTGCGATGCTTTCTGATTCACTGACACTCTTATGATGAGGTAAGATGACACTTTTGTGAACTGACATAAAAGTACGAGACAACAAAGTGCATACCGGCATGACGTTTAGAAGGAAATTTGACGAACTCATGGACTATAGCAAAACGGCCACGATATCATGCGCTGAATATTAGCGCAGCGTTACGAAAGGCTTTGTTCTTTCGTTCTCGCTGTTCGCTCTGTTTTACAAATCTCGTTGGTAATACTTTCTTTCTTTTTCCTTATTTATTTCTTCCAAAATTTCCGCCTCAGCCCTGTATTCTATATTGTGTAACGCCACACCGGCGGCGAATCGTCCATCCCATCGTCATCCATGCATGCGTGTGTGTGTGTGTGTACATGCATTAGATGAGGAGTAAACGACTTGAAAAACTACCTCGTATAGGAAGACAAGAGTTGTAATGTAGATGAAGATAGAAATGAGATATAACTTAGGCGGGGCTGGTGTGTCATGCTAAAACCACTTAAGTTCAACAACTTTAACGTTTAGCAAACATCCGGGTGTAAAAAAACACCAGGTTGAAGGGACATTCCTCTAATCAACAGATATAAGACGCCTGAAAACCATTTGAAAGAATATAAGGGTTGCGGACCTTTGTTCAAAGAAACAAAAAAATCCCATGCGATAAAAACAGGGTAGTCTACTCGTTCATGAGGCTTTGCACATCAAGTTGAAAAGTTTATGCCTGGGAGACAAGAACATATCCGCAAATAAGTTGCTTGTCCTGTACGCGGGTGTATGGAAATGGGAGGTAAGAGTGATATAAGCACAACCGTTTGATGAAATAAAAGACTTGGTGGCAGTTCAGTGGCAGTGCGGTTCTCTTTTCTTGTTCGTCCGTTGCGTTTTTATTCTGGCACTGAGGGTTTTAGCGTTCTCACCAAATGAAGGTGCCTCGGAAGATTATGTCATAAAAGTCTGAAGTCCAAACTGCACCAGCAAGAGACGAAGTGCCCTGCAAACACACAGGGCCATATAAGGCGGCATAAGTGAAAAAGAAAAGAGTCTGCCTTGCTGCACCCGGTGGATTTCTACGTAGCTAGAAACATGCGAGACAGTCCCGCGCTTCTAGGAAGCCTTTCTACCGCCTTTCTACCAACATCGTGAAGGCTCCCGGAAGGAAAGACTATCCGAGCAGCGAGAACAATGCACCATAAACTTTTAACACCTACCCCCCTCGGGGATGGTGTCAGGCCCTCCGTGAATGGCGGTCAGATAAATTTCACCAGGAGGGGAGAGATGCCAGACGAGTCATCAGCCATATAGTTGCTTATAGAGCCGACGGTCGCTGACCCCCTTCTCGTTCTCCGTAGACTTCTCCGTCGGGTAAATATACTGACTCTCGTTATCGGCAAACTTTGCTCGGGCGTGCGTGGCTGGCACGGATCGTTTCATGCCACGGGGAGGGCGTCGGACGTCTGCCGCCGATAATCGAGGTGATAAGCTGCAATTATGCCCTCGGCTTCTTCAAACAGGGACGTAGTTTTCAATGTTACGGTCAGTGGTACGCCACTGTGTGTGGTGGTGAGCATGACGTGAGAAGTACACTGTGGATTGAAAAAAGAATGAGTTGATGTTATTGCCCCTTGACTGTGTGCTTTTTTGTTTATGTATATAGTACGGCCCTATTCCCCCGCGTTTACCTCGTCAGGGCATACAGCCTGATGGATGACTCTCTGATAATCCCGCTAGGAACATGGGAACGCCCGCGGATGACTCGGTTGCCATTATCAGGAACATACAAGGTGTCCAAAGATAGTTCACAGTTGTTCCTGCACCCTCTGCAACGTCTCCCCAATTCTTGACGATCAAATTTCACATCAAGCGTCATTCCCTGCTTTAATTTTAGACAACGAAAACATGGAGGGCATTTCATAACTTACAAAGCAACAGGGACGTTAGTCACAGGCACGCACAAAGCAAAACCCGAGAACAAACAACTTGGGGAATAACTGTTTTTCTCTTTCTTTGGTTTTTAATGTTTATTTTCAGTTTCTTTTTTTTAAAGCGAGGCTGACATTTCCTGTTTTCTTCCTTTTCCTTCTGTTAAACATATCCCCTCCCCCCCCGAGAACAAAGGCTCGAAAATGTATTATTTCGAATACGAACAAGCTGTGCTTTTATTAAAATAACGCTTTTATTTTACATTTTTATTTTTACACTTATATATAGATATATATTGTAACACTTTTATTTTAAAGCTTTTATAAAACTATGTTTTCAATAGGATCTCCCGCACTTTCAGAATAACGGCATCGGTTCTCAGTGTAAAGAACGGCATGCTGTTGACCACGATGGGTGGGGCTCAGATCAGCATCCTCCCATTCCTAGTCGGAATTATCTCATGTGGAATTGTGCTCTTTTCCTGTGACTTTGGGAGAACAACAACGCGAGTGGTATCAATATAAGGCCGATACCAGAGAAACACTTGGAAACCAAGAGTATTTGATGGTAGCTGATCCCTTCACATGTTTGTAAATTTACGAGTCGGCGATGTTCACGGAATCTCTCATGAAGTTTTCGTACAGTTTCACCTATGTGGAGAAGGCTGGACAGATTGAACGGAAGATAGCGTAGACTTGGTTCGCAGTTTTGCATGTGTAATGACCAACGCCGCACGGCGTATTCACGTGCCGGCCATTGGAACTGAGAAGGCGGTGCTTTGGGCACACATGGGTATACGTATTAGGCAATGGAGTCCCTAGTAAGGGAAAGTTTCATGTTGTGTATCGCCTCTTTGGAGCCGGCTTTGGACGTTTGTGTTCGGACGTTTGAACGTGGGCGTTTGGTCGGCTCAAAACGTTCCGGGGGCTGTCTATGGGAAACGGTTGCGTTTGAAAATTTATTTATTTATTGAATTTCGTGTACGCGCCGCGAATCAACTGTGGCTACAAGAGGCGTACAGACGTCTTCAGATGGTGAGAGAACAGCAGGAAGGAGTGGAGGACAGGGGGCTTAGAATGCGACCTGGGCCGACTTGAAGGGGAACTGTGCCGACATTGGTCTGGAAAGTCTGCAGGAAAACCCAGGGAAAACCCCAGACAGCACAGCCGGTGCGGAGATTCGAACCCGCATCACTTCCCAGTCTCGGCATCCTAACCACCATGCCACGGGAACTGCGGCTTTCATGTGCAGTCCCCTATAGCGGACTGGGCAGTGTGTTGAACATTCTCCGCCACTAGTGTCTTTTTTTTTTTTTTCTGATGGAGAGCGTTCGCTTAAAACGTCAACTGTTATTTTTCCTCACAATCTTCTTGTCCCACCAGTCCCGGGATTTTTTTTTCTACTCTTGCAAATATCGTGGACGATCGAACACGCCATCACAATCAAGTAGATCGATTTTTTGAAACCTGCACAGCTCTTTTCGATTGACGTTACGGAGTGACTTACGTTGGCGTTGGCATACTGATGTTTCACAGGTACGTTGTACAGCTTCTTCTAACAAGCTTCATCCAGAGCCTTGTATCAGCAAGCTTACCTGCAAAGAAATGTCACAGGTAAATCGAGGAACATAGTTGGAGAAATTCTTCAACGTCAAGGGAGCGCACCCTTCCTTCCCTTGTGAGAGGCTTCCTGCAATTGGCTCGTCATAAAATTCGTAGCCCGCATATACCCACGCGTAACTATGTATACAGGGATATGCGTAGCAGTGTTCACATGCTCTCACGCTTGGAAGGGCTGGCTTGCAAATTGTTAAGTGTGTGCAACGGTGGAGAACACGGAGCACATCCTCGTGAGACTGGTATTGGGAATACCGGGTTATTATTATTTTTTCAGTTCCAGCATTTCGGGATATTTCCAAACTCATCCCGGGATCCCGAGACCGAATTCCGGGATTGAGATCAAACTGAGACAACGCGTATATGCACAGTCTTTTAGTAGTAACTCTGACGTTACACTCTCAGAAAAAAGGGGGTCAAAAGGGTGTCAAACGATGCACGGACACCCTCGCGAACAAAGAAAGCGTTGCAGCGACACCCTTTCTAGGCCGTATTTAATGCGGAGTGTTGCTGCACTCC
The DNA here is from genome assembly GCF_037126465.1 of Ornithodoros turicata. NCBI lineage: Eukaryota > Metazoa > Arthropoda > Arachnida > Ixodida > Argasidae > Ornithodoros > Ornithodoros turicata. Next base: position 54,850,913 of record NC_088205.1, on the reverse strand, counting down.
CTTCATGGAGGGGTGTTAGCCTTACTCCCCAATGTTTATGACGAGGTTCTTCCAGACTATGCAACAGTACAGTCTCGTGCTTTTATTTATTTGTTAAGTTTACCGAGACACACCTGTAAATAATAAAAGAAGAGATGAACAAGCCTGTGTCTGGCATGGCTGAAGTAGTAGAATCACTGCAGAGGGCGTTTACGTTTCTCAAGTCCTGGCTGTACCAAGAAAAGCCGTTGGTGGCCAAGAAAAGCCGTTATACAATTCTAATTGACACTGGCGTCGATCGTTTCATTCGAGGGAAAATGTCAGTGGAAATACTCTATAAGAAAACACCAGGTCAACTGAGAAAGGCAACGAACGATTGAAAGGAATATCCGTTCTGTAATGCTAAGTGCCTTCAAGTTACTGGAGATGCAGTGCGAGTTGATGATGTCCGTCACCGTTACGAAAGTGTTTCCTTCCTTTGTAGTCTAGGAGCAGGTTGTAAAGTTCTGGGTCGCATAGTACTGCAATCTCAATGGATGCTTCTGACGTTTGTTCTGCTTCGGTAGTTCTATGGGACTATACCTAGATTCTTGAGCAAGACTGAGAGGCACTGCGCCTGTTGTTCGTGTTTTGGGACGAGGGCAGTATTGTTTTTGTAGCGCGGTGCAGCGCAGATCAGTGTTCGCACAAAAAATGAAACACAAACAAACAAAAGAAGTCAAATGAAGTAACACCACTTAATGACAGGGTGGGAAGGAGTGCTTACTGTTCTTTGCGCTGTGCTTATTAGGGCAGTCAAGGAAACACCTGCAGGAAGGGTGTCAGGGGAACACCCTCACGGAGGGGAGTCGAGGGGACCCTTAGCAAGGGAGTCAGGAGAACACCCTCACGGAGGGGAGTCGAGGGGACCCTTAGCAAGGGAGTCAGGAGAACACCCTTACAAGGGGAGTAGCCCAAACACCGCAAAGGGAGTCATATGTGTGACGAGCGTGAACACCACAACGGAGTTTCCGATACTCCCTTTTTCTGAGAGTGTACCTGTGTGCGTTGTGTTTGTGCGTGTGTTTGTGTGAGTGTCCTCGGCGCTCTGTCTCTCTGCGTGTCAATCCACATGACTTCATAAGCTAATGCTTTCCGTTATTTTTTAGCTAGTATGCGTTTCGTTCGTATGCGTTGCGTTGCGTTAGTACGCGTTCCGTTATTTAGTATGTGACGCTTTTTATGGGAAGAGTGACGTGACCGTTTTCGCGTTCTCCTCATATAAGAGCCTTAGCTTTATTCGCAGTCCTCACCGTATAGCGTGCACTTGTTCTCACACTGGTACCATGGACGAAACCAAGCTTCGACTTACAAAAACTGAATCATTGAAATACCAAAAGTTTTATTCGCACTTTATGACTCGGCTGTTTGATATATTCAACTATATTACTGGCCTTCTTTAACTGTCTTTTCTGGTTTCTGCAGGTGTTGTCTTTGAATTGTAGTATTCTGCTTAACTTCTGGCGATCTCGACCTTTTGGGGTTTATCGGATCGTTATCTGATTCACTCTTCTAGGTGACAGGCAAATAACACCTTGTTGATCACAAGGTTCTTTTGTTCCTAAAGATCAGTTGGATCACTTCAAAAGAAAAAAGAAAATAAAAGAGGGTCTTCCACAACCAGGTCTATGTTCTAGTCCAGCCTCGATTACAGACAGGTTGGACCCGTCCTGCAATTCCAAGCTGCACGTCATGATAGTTTCAGTGAAAAGAGTTGATGGCTCTTTTTATTTATTTATTTTTCTGTGTCCATTACCTGTTTCGTCAGCATGAGTGGATAAAGAATCTCGCTGGGACTGTTGGCCAGATATCTTAAAGGGTAAAAACACTAAAAATACACACACACACACACCGCGACGCAAAAGCAACGCGCGGACACACAAAGCGCACACTTGAAGCAGCAATTCAATAAACTCGGACGTTGCTTTCATATGAGCCAAGTTTTATATAACCTGACTTGTCGGAGCCAGGAAAATGCCAGACACTTGTGACGTCATGAAAACTGCTCTTGAGAGAAACAAAAGCGAAATGGTGCTGACAAGCTGGTGTATGAGAGTATTCGCAGTATTGAGAGAAAGTGGAAGCGAACGAGACAAGGCAGTTTGGTCGAGCAGTACACTTCCGGTTACCTTGCTGACGTTCGATCTGCTCTACTGTTGCTTTTCCTTTCTTCTCCTGCTGGTTGAAGTAATACTTCACGCTATTTCCCTTTACTCACGATTAGGTGTATTCTGCAGTAAATACCTTGAAATCGATATTTTGCCCTGGCATTGATGGGGATTGGTGTCTCATCAGTAAGGACTTCGATATTTTCAGTGATACCTGACAAGTCTAGCCTAGGGTCCCTAAATAAGCTTCGCTTCAGAGTATTGACACTGAGTGCCAAGAGCGAGCATGCGCCATCTTGTTCTCGACTGCCGTTCTCGACTGGGGATGGTACCGGTGCGGTGCGGGAACAAGATGGCGCCCCTGCTCTCTCTTGGACCTCAGTGTCGATGCTCTGGAGCGAAGCTTATCTGGTGACTCTTAGTGACTCTAGTCTAACCACGCCATTGAGGATGCTGTGTATCCAGACATGCTAAAAATGGCCAGGGTAATTCCTGTATATATGAAAACGGCGATCGATATAATTCTAAAAATTACAGGCCTATCTCTAAATTATCTGTAATCAAAGCTGTTTTCGAAACGCTAGTTACAGGAGAATGAGTTCATTCTAGACATATTTGATATCCGCTTTCTCCAGAGCAGCACTGCTTTCGATCTATGACATCTGCCTCCTCTGTAGTGGCAACTGCTGCACAGTTGATCAATAACGCGCCTAATGTTAGATCTCCTGTTGGTATTATTGATTTAAAAAAAGAGTTTTATACGGTATCTTGCTATCAAAAATCGTCAGTCAGTTTTTTTAATTATAAGGATTTGAGCCAAAATGTCAATGGGAAAGTTGTAGCGGGCGATACAACGAAACGAAACCCGTTGATTGCAACTTGGTACCTCTAACAGATCCTTTTTTTCCCGGCTCCGAAGACTAACTTTCGGGTTTGCAAACAATCGACGCGGGACCTGTCGCAGACGCGCGAGGAGAGCCTGATAACAGCACCCTCGAGCGTCCTGTTATCGAACGAAAACTAGTCACAGTAATTGGTTAACATTTTGGCTTTTCATTAACTCCTTGCGAGTGTGCGACAGGTCCCGCGTCGGTTTTTCGCAAACCCGAAAGTTAGTGTCCGGAGCCGAAAAAAAAAAAAAAGGATCCGTTCGAGATACAAAGTTGCAATCAACGGGTTTCGTGTCGTTGTATCGTCCGCTACGACTTTCTCATTGACATTTTCGCTCTAATCCTTATAATTAAAAAAAATGACTACTTAATTAATCAATTAATAAGAAAACAAACAATAGTTTGAGTATAATCATACCGCTGGTAACGCTATGCAGGCCGTCTTTTTGGTGTGCGATGAACCATTTGTTTTAAAGTTTTCGCTCATTTTTCGTGAAACACCCTGTGCGTACGTGTATGTGTAAACATGTGTATATGTATGCGTGATACATGTTTCTTTAATGTATTAAACATATTCGCTCTGATGCCGAAATGAATTCACGTTACATTAATGAGTGGTTCAAGTTAGACTTATACCCCTGTCACACGGCAAACCGGGTAACACGCAAAGAAATGTCATTCAGTGCGAATGTGATTCGCTGAGAATGACATTCAATTTGCCCTGTGACAGGGGTATCACATTAGATATACGGTAAAAGTGTTTTTTTTCTTTCTTTTGGCGCGAAACTTTCTTTTCTTTCTTTCGCGTTTTCGCGAGCGCCAAAAATTCGCGAATTTAAGTTCCCACAACGTAGACACACTGACGTCACTGACAAACATGAGCTTGCGTTATTCGCGAATTTAAGTTCCCGCGTCAACAACGGCCACCACCAAAACACGAAAATATGTTCCATGCGAAATCAATGACTTTTACAGTAACCAAGAAGAGAACACAAAAATTTTGAGAAAAAAACTAGTTTTTGCCAGTGTGTTTTTCTTTTTCTTTTTTTCACATCGGAAATACCGCCCGTAATTACGAAACGAAGTAGCAAAATATAATACTGAAATGAGGCGAAAATATGAACAGAACACGTGCCTCGTCGAGACAAACTAACCAATCGCCATCATTCGCCATCGTTGAAAGGCAGGTGCACTGTCACTAAAGTTTCCTCGTTCGCTTGCTGTCTTTCTCGTTCTGTAGCTTGTGAACACCGCTTCCTTGTTCCTAAACGAATAAAATATATATATTTATAATTGATATTATATTGCACCCTGATTTCTTCTCCCATGTTGGCTTATAAGTCGTACAAGAGTAAATATTTTGTTCTTTTCCAACCGCCCAAAAGAAAAAAAGGCGAGAGAGAGAGAACATGAAACTTCTTTTTTTTTTTTTTTTCAGCGGAATGAAAATTTCCGAAAATGTTGCGTCTCTAGTCTAGACAGGGGTGACTCTTACAAGAACTGCATTCATTATCCGCTCCCTAGCACTTTGCTCCAACGTGGATAATCGCCATTAGAGAGGTCCCATTTAATTCCAGACGAGACAGCAGAAGACGCCTCGTTGCAACAATCGATATGGCTTCTCTCCCTGCTAGGATTAATTTGGCAGAGATAAAAGGCCCGCAAATACTGCCAAAAAGAGGCACAGTTGAAAGTATAACGTACACATGCTGTGGGTGAACTTTCCGCTAGCGCGCTCGCTCGGGCTAGACAAGTGTTCTTTGGTCGCCTACGACATAAGACCCGCATTCTACACTTCAATTTCCTAGATCTCGATGCTACGAAGCAAGCATGCATACAGCTGTGGAGCGTTTACGGAACGAAACGGAACGAACGGAACGAGCGGACGGAACGCTTTATGATGTAACAGGGACGTCTCGTTTTGTGAAAGAGGTTTGGGTACTAAAGGGTGTCCGGTGAGAAAGTGTCATTAAATTTCTAAAAATAGGTTTAACTTCAGAAAATTATGAAACTACTTGGAATACACACACACAGACTTTTGCCACAGATTCAGGCCGTTTGCATTCGCGTCACACATTAATTAAGCTAATTTTGCTAATTGAACTCGAAAATTAGCCAAGCAAAGGTAACGTTTTTCTTGATGAACTCGGAAGCCAATGGCCATAGCACACTATTCCAACCGAAATCACAGGTTTTTCCAGAAGATTTGTACAAAGATTTCACAGCCGCAAAACCGTCACTTGGCAAGGCGTGCTCCATGAAATTTGCGTTTGCGTAAATGCTGGCTCTGCCTTTATCGAGAAAAAGTGGAAACAGCCACATCCTATCGAGGGCATTACAGCGGTAACCGACGTTATCAGTGGCTGCGGACTGACGGTATGCACGTTGATAAGGGCGGAAGGTGTGATTATGTCCTTGTTCGCATAGGAGGGAGGGTATTTGGATGGAACGAAAAGTTCCGCAAACGTAAATATCAGCAAGCGCACCTCGCACGGGGACTGTTTTGCGGGTGTCATATATTTTTGTACAAACCTTCTGAAAAAAGCTGTGATTTCGGTTGGAATAGTGTGCTATGGCCATTGGCTTCTGAATTCATCAAAAACGTTACCTTTGCTTCGCTAATTTTCGAGTTCAATTAGCAAAATTAGCTTAATTAATGTGTGACGCGAATGCAAATGGCCTAAATCTGTGGCAAAAATCTCTGTGTGTGTATTCCATGTAGTTTCATAATTTTCTGGAGTTAACCTATTTTTAGAAATTTAATTACACTTTCTCACCGGACACCCTGTATAGCCGCATTTACTGTTAGTGGTGTTAATTATTTTTGATTGTTTTGTTTTTCAAGTAATACCAAACGAGGAGAGCCGTGACACTGATAATGCTGCATGTCTCCAAACGTAATGACGAAATGATATTTTGTATATAGATATATACCGGGTGTTCAAAATTAAGCTTTCACGAGGGCTAGGCAAACACAGCGAGGACAGGAAACCGGATGATAACTTTACGCTACTTGTGTAAAAAAGAGGTGCTGCTAATTATGTAGCACCTGTTTCTTACTCAAGGAACAGAAAAAGTAGCACCAGTTTTCTTTTGTTCGTCTATTTATAAAGTGCTAGTGAAAGCTTAATTTTGAACACCCTGTATACATACATGACGTTTTTTTTTTTTTTCGTTTTCTTTTTTTGCAATGTTGGCAGTAACTCGTTACTATAACGCGAACTGCGTCCTGCCTTCCTAGTGAGTTAAGACCACAGGAACGTGCACGCCGGTGATACGTGCACGTCTGACTCCCTTGTTGTTACTCAGTGAACGTTACAAATTATGTGTTGGCCGTACATTAGGAGGCTCAGTTGTCACTCATCTCAGCGACGAGAGGTGTATTTATAATGACAGAGAACATTGTGTAGTAGGGTTAAAACTTGGCACAGTTCTACGACATGTGCGTAGAGGACAACTCATAGAACGTAAACTTGCTTTGTACTCCGTTCGAGAACCTTATTACGAGATCAAAATCACCAAATCCCTCCCTAAAGAAGCACATAAATGTAGGCTTCGTTCGTCATATGGGATATTGGTATAGTTTTTGTATATCAAAACTATTTGGAACTATTTGGGTCTTGCAACGCCCCCTGTGAGATCAGGATCTGAATTAACTAAAGAAAGATCAAGAACTAAAAGTATATATTGGGTAGCAAGTAACTTGAAAGTAACTCGTTACTTTTCTAAAGTAGCTTAAGAAATTGACGTTCATTTTCATTACGTGTAACTTGGTTAGTAACTTAGTTACATTTCTTGTACATTAACTTACCTGGTAACAAGTTCCCTTTGTCGAGTAACTTCCCCATTAGTGTTTTTTTTTTGTGTGTATTCTTTAAAGACATTTACAGCGTTGAAAGGCAATGATAGATGCCGTTTTTGCAGCCCTGTGGTTTACAGCATACGCTCACGTGGATATTCCCTCCAAAATAGTACGTAACTATCGCGTGACGGATTACTTATCAAATTAATTAATTATCTCTTTCATTCTTGGGCATTTGGGTAAATTGAGATAGCAAATAGGGAGAGAGAATCCTGGTTGAAACGAGCACGTGCGTTGAAATGCCGATCTCCTAATGTTGGTACGCAAATGGGCGGAAACCGAAACACGCGGATCAGAAGCGCAGGGAGCACTGCGCCCATTCTACGTCAGAGGGCATCATTCTACGTCATGATTTAGGGCCCTCTATACTATAGCTCCATCTGCATAGGGTGAAGACAACCGCGTCGTCTGCTACCAATTTTCGCCACCTTGACTCCCATGCACAGCTCACGATGCGCTCACAAAAGTGTAGCTATACACTTAGTGATACACTGCATGTTGGAGCTGAGCAAATACGTAGCAGAGGAGGTTCGAAAAAGTTGGTGGAATCGGTACACAGCATTCATGCATGGTAAGCGTGGACGTCAACATGGCGGCTTTGCGGCATTCGCTTCTACAAAGGGTGACTCCACCTTTCACAGAGGGAGCTAGTATTCAGGCACCCTGTCATGATTGGTGTTAATTTCATGGTTTAATTTCACTACAGTATACTATGCTGCACATAGTTCACAATTTTTCCTTTTCTAATATGGCCTCGGACATCCGTAGTCGGATAAGACCCGCGTTTGGAATGTATCAATGCCCTTCGGGAAATACACTGACGGAGGTCATTCCGTCGCCTCCTTTGTGAGGAAGTCCTTTGAGAAAGGACCAGAGGTGTTTGCGTCTGTAGCTGTAACCTGTTGTTTGAGCTAGACGTATATTTGTGTCATTTTTAGTCTCGAAGGTTGAAGGGTTGAAAGGATGTAAACGGCCGCTCTGGGGAAGATGACCTCCGCACCGTCGGAGTTTCCTTGAGAGCATATTTTGCTAAGCTATCGCTTCTTTGTAGTTTGTGAAGCGACCACTAATGGAGTTGTATTATCATTTTGTGAACATTGTCTAATTGCTAGAGTTTTAGTGATGTTAATGAGGGAAAGTGAAATATTATGGATGGAATTTTGTGGGCTGTACTAATGTTAGAATGATCAAATCAGAGTTTGGGGAAAGTGTGAAAATCGTTGTGATTTGTTGCATAATTTTAAGGCGGTACCCTGATGTGAGTGAACAAAAAGGCCGTGACGGCCTGGAAGAGGGTCTTCGTTTTGGGTCTTCAGATCTAGAGAGATCTGGAGGTTTGACTAAGTCCAGGGAGAGATGGTCAGTCTCGACCTTTGATAATGTACTTACTATCATGCAGTGATGGCCAGTAGTTAACTACATGTAGTTAAACTACTAGTTAAACTACCTGATTGTAGTTAAAAAGTAGTTATCAACTACTTGCAGAAATGTAGTGTGCAACTACTAGTTAAACTACTATTTCGAGTAGTTAATTACAGTAGTTAGGTTACTGCAGGCGCCAACTACTTCCGATTTTGCCGCAAGCTTTACGGCACGATTGTGCTTCCGACTTTTACCTTGAGCTACTTGTTTGATGAGAACGGAGGTGCAGAGCAATTGCGTCATGCATGTGTACTAAATTTTCACTTTTATCACTGCTTGTGATTCATATTTAGAGGGCTAAGATCGCTATAGAATGGGATTGGTGTTGATGGACAACGTTAAGTAGTTATAGATGTAGTTAAACTACACTGCAGTAGTTAAAGAAGTAGTTTTAACTTCCTCCCCTGAAAAGTAGTTTAACTACTAGTTAAACTACTCCATCGCAAAGTAGTTAGTAGTTATAGTTAAACTACTGTAGAAGTAGTTAGTGGCCATCACTGCTATCATGTACATAGTGTAATTAAATCTCTAGTTGTTGTTATTCCTGAGCTATCCTTCGCTCATTCCGAGTACGGACTCGTGTCATCCCACCACCATTCTTTCACGACAACTTCCCTTCGGACTTCGATCTTCGACGGTGGAACGACGAGGGCAGAAGTTGACTGGCGCAGTCGACAGGATCGGGATTGACAGCAGCGAGGTGAGCAAGGACCAGCCAGGCCTACGAGCAGCAGGACGTCGGCGAACATAATAGGCAACATCTACGTGAGAAGCCTGCTTTGCCGCAGCTGACTCTAGGCAACAACAGAGGACACGGAGCAGTACCGACGTGGAAGACTTCCGGAGCAGCAGTACAACAGCAGACAGAAAAGGCAACATCTACGGGAGGGCCTGCTTTGCTGGAGCTGGCTGCGACGTTGGTAAAGACTGGCGACATCTAGGTGAGAGGCCGGGGACCTTCGTGGTCACACAGTCAAGATCCGCGGCAACGGTGGACAGAAAAGGCATCTAGGTGAGAAGCCTGCTTCGCCGGAGCATTGGAGCGGTAAAGACCAGCAATATCTACGTGAGAGGCTGGGGACCTTTGTGGTCAGAACGTGGACATCCAGAAGGCAGCGGTGCAGCGCAGACAGCGGCGGACGACATCTACGTGAGAGGTCCATCACCGATTGCGGATCGACACATCGGAGCGTCTTCGAGACGAGTTCATCGTGAGTGCGTCAAGACACTGCAGTTGACTGATCGACCAAGTTTGGGTACGACATCAGAAGCTGTGTGGTGAAAGAAAGAACATCGGCTGAGAGGTGAGTCCCTTTGACATACCGAGTTTGAGGGCGCACCATGTCTGTAGTTACTAGACAAATGGCTAGAAGTACGGATCTGCATGATGGCGAAGCAACTGGTGACCTAGGCACTCGTACTGAAGGCGCAAGCGACTCAGGTTCTGCCGGACAGGAAGTGCATGCGAGCGTGTTGGATAAACTGCGGCTAGAAATTGAGCTATATAAAGCTAAGATGCAGTTTGCTCAAGCAGAGCACGATAGGAGTAGCACAAGTAGTCGGCCAAGCACAAGTAGATCCAGAGTGGGAGATTATGCAAGGGATCTGAAAGGCGTACTAACTGCGATGCCGGAAACGGAAGCGTTAGTTCCCGCATGGTTCACAGCGGTAGAGACCATCTTTACGAATTTTGATGTACCGGAAGACGTACAGGGCCCAGTTTTACTGCTATTTGGATGGGCCTATTTGAATGAGAAGATGAGAGCTGTTATCGCTAGGCATGGCAACGGGCAGATCCTTGACTATGAGGAACTGAAACAAAAGGTTCTAACTGAGCTACGCTTGACCCCCGGAGAATACAAACGTTTGTTTTTCCATGCGAAGAAGGGTGATTCTGAATCATGGAGCCAGTTCACGACAAGGCTGGAATCCCTCTTTGACCATTACGTCACTAGCCGTAAAGTTAAGTCACAGCAGGATTTACGGGACTTAGTGATTGCGGATCGCTTAAAGGCTGTAATGCCAGAGGACACCAGGTCCTATCTTATGTTGACTGAGGCAGACACGTGGTTTAAGCCTAGTAAATTAGCCGAGCTAGCGGAAAATTTTGATGACAGCAAAAAGGGGGCGAAGCATCAGAAGAATCAAAATCTTCCGTGGGATAAAAAGGTGCTGCCAGGGACAAAGGAAAAACAGTCATCAGCTAACTACTCCAACGGCAGGCAAAATAGCCAGGCAAGCCGTAATACTAGTCGCGGAAGTACAGTGAAGTGTTACGGGTGCGGTGAACTAGGTCACTACAAAAGCCACTGCCCCCAGACATCCGTGAAAACGGGAAAAGCAGAGTCACGCGCGTCTAGTACAAAGGAGAAAGGGGAAGATAATGTCGTAGCGAAGGTTTCCCTTTTATGTAAAGAGGTCAGGGACTCCCAAGGGTTAACAAACAAGGAACCACCGACGGTGCGGCTTTGTATAGATGACAAGGTGGTGAATGCTCGTCTGGACTCAGGGGCCGATGTAACTGTAATTCGCAAGGATGTTGTTCCTGATAAATTCAGGGAAAAGGGAAGCCAGGAAGTAAAGTTAAAGGGGGCTTTTGGTCACCTTGCGGAAGCTGAACTTATGGAAGTTCCATTAGGTTTGCAGGCTGAAAGAGAATGTGCTCAACAGGTTATGACCCTGTGTGCAGTTACTGACGAGCTGTCGGTCGGTGTAGATGTGTTACTAACACCCGAGGATTATGAGGAAATAAAGCACGTTAAGCAGACTCTGGAAAAGGAAGCCGAAGCGATGGCTAAAAGTGAGGAAAGCGTGGAAAGTTCTGGTATCCCTAGAGCGAGGGAGGAAGAGCAAGTTTCCTTTGAGGATGAGGAAAACGAGAATGAAGAGAACGGTACACCCTTAGAGTTATCTGTAAACGTAGCTGAAGGCATTGTGGAAAATGAGATGTCAATGAGTGTAGAATCGCGAAAATTTGCGCTCGAACAAAGGGAGGATGAATCCTTAAAGGAGTCATGGGAACAAGCTAATGAAGGGACCCATGGGATGGTGATAGAAGGTGGGCTCTTGTATCATGAGGAGAAGAACGACTTAGGGGTTTGTAAACAGTTGGTCTTACCAACCGGGCGCAGAAAAGAGGTGCTCTCGTTGGCGCACGACTCGCCCTGGGGAGGCCACTTTTCCATGAAGAAAACTAAACAGCGAGTCAAAAGTGCGTTCTATTGGCCCTCCGTCGTGTCAGATATAAGAAAGCACTGTCAGTCGTGCCACAGTTGCCAGATCTTTTCTAGAAGTAAAGAAACTGACCGTGTCCCAATCACCCCTTTGACGAGACCAGAAAAACCCTTCGAGATGGTTTTCATTGACTGCATTGGGCCTTTGGACCCACCGTCCGCACGTGGGCATAAGTACGCGCTTAGCATTGTGGATTTGAGCACGAGGTGGCCCGAGGTCATCCCTCTGAGATCTCTAACCGCTAAGGCCACGTGCCAAGCTCTAGTTGAGGTGTTTGCTCGTTACGGAACACCTGAATTGATATGCTGCGATCAGGGGACTAACTTTACAAGTAAACTCACTCAAGAGCTGACGGCAAAGATGGGCGTCAAAATGCGATTTTCCACGCCAGACCATCCACAAAGTAATGGTCTAGTAGAGAGATGGAATGGGACCTTCAAAGCTATGTTAAAGCATGTAATCGAGACTAAGGGGAGAGAGTGGGATAAGTATGTCCCCTGCTTGATATGGGCATATAGGGAGGTGCCGAACGAGATCACAGGGACATCCCCATTTGAGTTGATGTTCGGTCGGATGCCCAACGGTCCTCTTTCCATCTTGAAACAGACGTGGGCGGGGGACTGGACTCCTCCCACAGGACTAAACAAACCTGCCAGTACATACTTGGCTGAATTAAGGGAACGCATGGCATCTATGGCTAAGGAGGTTAGCGAAAGGACAGCTACGAAACAGAAGGAGTATGCATCGCGGTATAACCTTAGAACTCGGTCGAAGGTGTTTAAAGCTGGAGGTATTGTTCTTGTACTGGAAACAGAGAGATCAAGCAAGCTTCAACCAAAGTGGAAAGGGCCAGCGACAGTAAAAGAGAAGAAGCGCGAAGATAGTTACGTTGTAACATTAGAAGACGGGACAGAACGCTGGGTTCATGCGAATAAACTGCGACCCTACATGACTAGAGTAAACGCCGTCGGCGTGATTTTTGAGGAAGACGAGGAATTTGGAAGTGTTAGTACACTACCACAGCCTACGAGCGGAACCGCACAAAAGGGAGTTGGGAACATATCTTCTCATCTCACGGCAGCACAGAGATCTGAGCTTGAAAATGTCATCTCTAAGTTTCAAGAAGTGTTTGATGACAAGCCGGGGAAATGCAAAGTAGGATGTCATCGTATTCAGTTAGAAAATGGTGCAAAACTCGGTAAGGCATTTCCATACAAGGTTCCGGTAGCTCTACGTCAGGAAGTAGATAGACAGGTTGAAGAACTGCTAAAATGGGGACTCATTTTACCCGGTTGAAAGCGATGTGGCTCATCCGATAGTTTGTGTCGCTAAGCGAGACGGCACAGTGCGAATGTGTGTAGACTTTCGAAAACTAAATGCAGTAAGTCAGCAAGACCAGTTTCCGATGGAGAACATTTCAGAATTGATCTGTAAGGTTTCGAGATCAAAGTTCATTTCGGTTCTCGACATGACCAGGGGATACTGGCAGATCCCTATGGAACCGGAATCCCAAAAGTATACCGCATTCGCGACTCCCCACGGACTGTATGCTTGGAATGTTATGCCGTACGGTCTAAGAAACTCAGCAGCAACATTTCAGCGTACCATGAACAAAATATTGAGCGCACACAAACAGTACGCTTGTGTGTACATTGACGATGTCGCCGTGCATTCTGACACATGGGAGGATCATGTTCGCCATCTTGAAGCCGTGTTGTCCGCGTTGAAGGAGTCAGGGTTAACTGCGAATGTCAAGAAGTGCAGGTTTGGGGAAGATAAGGTGAAGTATTTGGGTCATTGGGTTGGCTCGGGCAAACATTCACCAGACCCAGAAAAGGTAGCAGCAATTTTGGAGCTAAAAAGACCCGCTGACAAGACACAGCTTAGGAGCGCCATAGGTATGTTCAACTACTATTGAGAGTACATACCGAACTACGCCGAGCTCGTGCTGCCTCTGACAGCGTTGACAAACCGTCGTGTCCCTAACAAACTACCTTGGAGTAGTGAGGCAGAAGCCGCGTTTGAAATGGTCAAGAGGGAGCTAGCCAAGCTTCCCGAACTGACTCCACCCGACCCGACAAGGGGTTTCACTCTAACCACCGACGCTTCTGAAAAGGCCATCGGGGCGTGCCTGTCTCAAAATGTTGAAGGAAAGGAGATGCCGATTGCCTTCCTCAGCAAAAAGCTGTCAAATTCCCAGTCAAAATGGTCTACCATAGAACGCGAGGCCTTTGCCGTTGTTTGGGCACTAAGCCGATTAGACACTTGGCTTTTTGGAGCCAAAATCATGGTTATGACTGATCATAACCCCCTGACATATCTGTCTCGCACTGCATCTACTAGTGCTCGGCTAACCAGATGGTCATTGGCTTTGCAGAAATATGACCTGGTAGTGACCCATATTCCTGGTGCACGGAACAAATGCGCAGACGCGTTATCGCGTTTAGTTTAGTGCCTGGTTTGGGAATTCGTGGACATGGTGGGTCATCGGGCTTTATGTGAAAGGGACTTGACAGCGTGTTGAAGTGTGATTTTTGTCTCTGTATATCAGTTCTGGAGTGCATTGTCCTTCTATCTGTTTGTTGGTTTGCTATGTTGCGCTTTCTAGAAGCCAGCACAACATAGTTAAGGGGGGAGATGTTAATTTCATGGTTTAATTTCACTACAGTATACTATGCTGCACATAGTTCACAATTTTTCCTTTTCTAATATGGCCTCGGACATCCGTAGTCGGATAAGACCCGCGTTTGGAATGTATCAATGCCCTTCGGGAAACACACTGACGGAGGTCATTCCGTCGCCTCCTTTGTGAGGAAGTCCTTTGAGAAAGGACCAGAGGTGTTTGCGTCTGTAGCTGTAACCTGTTGTTTGAGCTAGACGTATATTTGTGTCATTTTTAGTCTCGAAGGTTGAAGGGTTGAAAGGATGTAAACGGCCGCTCTGGGGAAGATGACCTCCGCACCGTCGGAGTTTCCTTGAGAGCATATTTTGCTAAGCTATCGCTTCTTTGTAGTTTGTGAAGCGACCACTAATGGAGTTGTATTATCATTTTGTGAACATTGTCTAATTGCTAGAGTTTTAGTGATGTTAATGAGGGAAAGTGAAATATTATGGATGGAATTTTGTGGGCTGTACTAATGTTAGAATGATCAAATCAGAGTTTGGGGAAAGTGTGAAAATCGTTGTGATTTGTTGCATAATTTTAAGGCGGTACCCTGATGTGAGTGAACAAAAAGGCCGTGACGGCCTGGAAGAGGGTCTTCGTTTTGGGTCTTCAGATCTAGAGAGATCTGGAGGTTTGACTAAGTCCAGGGAGAGATGGTCAGTCTCGACCTTTGATAATGTACTTACTATCATGTACATAGTGTAATTAAATCTCTAGTTGTTGTTATTCCTGAGCTATCCTTCGCTCATTCCGAGTACGGACTCGTGTCATCCCACCACCATTCTTTCACGACAACTTCCCTTCGGACTTCGATCTTCGACGGTGGAACGACGAGGGCAGAAGTTGACTATTGGAGTAGGTGCAGATCTGCTGGACAGACGAACCGCTATAACTATTACCTTTTACCGCTTTGCGGCCCAGGTAAGCCGACGATGAATAAGGTTGTTTGTTTGCCGTGAATGTTTGTTTGTGTAAATTCTTCCCTCTCGCTCCTCCTCCTGTACACTATATTACTACTCTAATACTCTGAAATAAACTTGAATTTTAATTGGTTTGTTGGTTTGTAAGAAAAAAGGTCACGCTCTCCGGAGGCACGCGGTTTTGGTTTCGACTCATTCGCATAGCAACAGTCGGCGATTGATGTTTCAACTCCCGTGCTCGTTCTACGATTTTAATATAATGGAATGGTTATCCCATTCTGCTACCTCGCTTTTGCCGCAAATCCCCTAATTCAGGAGTTAATGAATTTTAGGTAATTAGTCATCTAGTAGTTACATACGGTCTTCGAGAGCATGGAAATTGATGTTCTTAGGCAGGAACACGGTATAACCCAACTGCCAAAACGGCATTTGTGCCGCTCTCGCAGCTTTTTGATAAAAAATCCGTAAAAAAAAACCCGGATATACATACAGGGTTCCAGGAAACAAGATAGTCAGTCTGAGCGATCTGTACATGAAACGTTCCCATGCGTCGGTATATGAACATGTTTTTGATCAGTGGTTCTTGTTTCGACATAAATACCAGCGCAAAGACATAGCAACGTGTTTTAGCCAGGTGACTTTCCAGGTTCTCTCAGGTAGACTGAGTTTTATCTCAGTCATAGCTCTATTCCAGGAACACTCCCTGCACGAGGAACAAAGAAAATCGGAATCCCCTTGGCGGTGCTAGTCAGCAGGCGTACAAAGCCAGTCAGAAGTGCGACGACCAAAATCATGCTGGGAAGGGCAAAAGATTCGTTGGCACTACCTCTACGCGGGCTGCCACAAACAGCCCAACAGAAGTCAGGGTGACAGGGGTCAGGGTAAACAGGGTGTCACATTTATGTGGCCAACAGAAGGCGCTCGCGCTGCTTAACGCATCCGTGGTGTACAGGAAGGTAAATGTGCCGCATAAAATGCTGGCGCCGTAAGGAACACATATCGCTGATACACGTGAAATCAGATGGAAGAGGACGAGACAAAAAATAAACATAAACGACGACGAAAACAAAAAGAGCGAATAAAGCTTCACAGGGCGAAGAAAAAAGATGAAACAAAAGAGAGAGAGAAAAAAAAGTGTCGTTTAAAGAGGAGTTTCGCTTCACTATCTTCCCGTTTGTTCCGTTTTCGTTTCACTCTTTTAGGCGGGTTTCACAGCTCATTAGTACTAATGAGCCAATGCTCGATTTGGCAGCGGCAAGTTTGTGCATGTCGCATGAGCGCCCACAGTAGACGAGCGGACTTGTTTTCCAAAGGGATTACGCGACTCACCGAACGGCGTGCATGACGTCTGCACCGAAGGAGGTTTTAGCCTAGTGAACACGAACAAGCAGGAAATTGTGGGTGAGACGTTCGTAATGAACTGCAATACAACTGTAGTTGATGCACCTTCACCATGGACGTAACTTCGTTGAAAATGTGGGAATCCTAAAGTAGTTTTTATTATTATTATTACCTCCACCAAATATGTAGAGCGGAAGAGCGCAGGTAGGCGTGACCGTAGGAATAGGTTTATTCAGACAGCCGCGCGGGAGTGGCGCGAGTCATCGTCGTCATCTGACGTGTCGTTATCTTCACTACAATATTTATTAGTATAGTTTATTGTTTTATTTTTGATTCCGTGTTACCGCCGCGAAGCAACTGTCGCCATGAGTGGCGTGCAGATGTGCACTCTTAAAGATGAACTACACCGCATAGCACGCGCCTAGCCAACATCTCGAATGATATCGTTGATATCTTCCTTGATATAATGATATATATAATGTATATAATATATAATGAGATATAATGATATCTTCCTTGATTTGCTGAAAACGGGACTCGTTTCAGACAATTTTTTCTTTTCCAATTTTTTTTCTTTTTTCCAAATTAGGGCAGATATCAGATATCAGGGCAGATAACGATATCATTGGGGATGATGGTTCGCTAGGAGCGTGCTATGCGGTGAAGTTCATTTCTAAGAGTGTGGACAGATGCCGAGAGGATAGCAGGTAGGAGGGGTAGACAAGGGTTTAGTATGCGTCCTGGGCCGACTTCAGGAGGAACTGTGCCGACAGTCGTCTCGAAAGGGTGCCAGGAAATTCAAGGAAAGCATCAGACGGCACAGCCAGTAGTACGATTTGAACCCACCACCCCTCAGTCTACAGCACGACCTTGGAGTAACCACCACAGCTAGCGGATGCCTTTTATCCTCTTGGTCACGCCGCCGGTATAGTATAAAATCGAAGTATAAAACGGAAGAAGAGCCTAATGTCTTGTATCGACTCATTGCTTTGTAGCTTTCATATAATAAGCGCTAACTTCCACGTAAACAATATGGTGAAACTCACGTAGACCACAGTCCACAGGGGGCAAACCTCACCCTTCCTGGGTGCCCAGACGACTAGAATGATTGCTTCACCGGTACCTGCTGCAGGTTCCCCTTGGTCATGCGTTCCGGCATCGAGTTGGGATAGCACCAGACTGCACCGTACGCGGAGTGCTATAGAGGGCCCCGCGTATGTACTGCTGAGCTACGAGCGATGCATAGCAAGTCGTGGGGGGTCAGTCGTGGGGGGTGGGGGGCCAGGATCGCGTTGGAGAGATACGTCAACGGGCCTCTCGACATCAATAAAGCACTCGGAAATTGGCCAGTCGTCGGTCGGTAGGCTGTGTTTCAATGTATGATTTCCTTCGTCGGGACGCCCGTGGTACACTTCCTCATAGAAACCCGGCTACGCCGCGTGCCGGAGTAGCCGGTCCAATGCAGAGAGTTTGGCCAACCAACGCTCCTATATTTACACCTTTTATGAGCCTATCCTCTCTTGCTTGGAGGCCAGTGGCCGTCTGCAATATTTCTAAGTGCATAAATAACGGACCACTGTTGCACAAGGGCGGTTTAAATATAAACGAGAATGTGGTCCCCCTTCCTGCCGTAATCACATTTGTGACGCCATGCATATTATGTTCCCAGGCATGGTTCGATAAGCGCGGCGACCGCCTTTGCCACCTAATCACTCAGTGCTGTTACGACGTCTGAGCAAGAAGTGCCGAGCGGTGTTGCGCAATGAATTGTTACCAAATTTATCGCGAAAGAAGGACGCCCGCGTGAAATTTTCATTAGACTCTATGCAGAATTTGTAGAAGAAAGAAAGAGTGAGAGAAAAAAAAAGAGAGAGAGAGAGAAGAAACTGACAATCACCAAGAACATCCCTTAAATGGGTTGCGACAGGTCATCCCACGTTACCCCCGATAAACGTAGAAGACTGCTCTTTACACCGATGTTAACGTGCACTGAAAGTTTCACAGCGAGAAGGGTAATAGAAGCGGAGAAAATAGAGAGTTGTAGTAGACCGTTCCGTAACGTACGGAACGTTAACGCAGAGTCC
This sequence comes from Ornithodoros turicata, assembly GCF_037126465.1. Taxonomy (NCBI): domain Eukaryota; kingdom Metazoa; phylum Arthropoda; class Arachnida; order Ixodida; family Argasidae; genus Ornithodoros; species Ornithodoros turicata. The sequence goes on along the minus strand of NC_088205.1, from coordinate 54,832,369 downwards.
GTACTTCGCTACCGTCAAACGGATAGCAAGAGAGTTTTAGCAGATCGTCAGGCAACGCTACTCGCAACGCACCTCGCTACCGCACTCGCTACCGGCAACTGTGAGAACTCTGTTGCCATCCAGCGGCGCTAACATGAACTACCGTTCCAGAGTTGTCTGGGCATCTCTCTCTGAACGAATTACCTGATATAACTACGTTTTCGTGCTCTGCTTTTTTTTATTTTTTTATTTGCGTTTTAAAACAAAATGTGTTGTTCCTCCAACAAACGAAAGGACAACAAACAACCGCTACCGGTCAGTTCATCGCTATTACCCGTCATGATGGCGGATGCTACTGCTCACTCGGACTTGGTTGGCATTATCCAGAGACCACAAGTTCGTGTTTCCGAATGGTGCAAGGTATACGGCTTCTCTTAACAAGAAGATGTAGCGCAGTCTTGTAGGCTTCTCTTGGGACACAGTCGACGAGGTGTTGCAGGCAGCCATCTTGTTTTGTGGGATGAAAACAACGTAGGGGACGGAACGCAAAAATATGAGCCGATCGTTCCAACGTAAAACGCGGACGCCGCGCTTCCGTTCACGCGCATGCGTTCTTGCTCAAATGGAGAATAGCGTTCCTTCCGTCCGCTGCGTAACGGTTTGCTAAAACTCGCTATTGGGCACCGCGAATACCGATACTCATGCGGCTCTGACATCACAGCCCTCGCCGTCGCCGGTAAGGCAGGGCACGAGATGTCACGTGCTTACGGCTGCCAATGGAAGTGGACGCAACTCTGAGCTCTCTGACGTCTCGGATTTGCTCGGGAGTGTTCCGAGGTCTGGTATCTCGCTATGTACGACAAGTAGAATTCTTTTTTCCTCAGTATTCTGGCATGAAGCACAATGCGGCCATAATAAACATATTCCCCAGATCTATGAAAGTGTCCCAACCTCTTTAACCTCGACGACACTCTGAAAATTAACTGTTTGTCAAACACTGTCAGTAGAATAGTTTTTGTTCAACTGTCGCAGAAAACAAGAATTAGCGCGAGGAGTGTTCGCGAAATCTCGCACACGAAGTTACAGTACTACAAATGTGTGCAAGGGCGAGTTATATCTCCTTGAACCTGAACACAAGAAAATACTTCTAGTGCCGACAAGAAGACGGAGGCGAAGCTTTTAACTCCATTGTGACAAGCGATGAACTTAGGTCGTAGAGAGCCATGGGAACCATACGCGACGCAAGGACTGCAGCTCAGCGCCTCAAAGGAAAGCAAATACAATTTTCTCTGCAGCCAACATCGTGCTGTTCGTGGTGTTCTGGATTCAAAGAGCATTATTTAACGGAAAGAAAAGAAAACGAGAGATACACACAGGCAATGGACACCGAAATCGGACGTGCTCGCAGATGCATAATGCAATGTGTACGTGACTTCGCGATCCCGACTGCACGAACAAAAACAAGCGAGAAACAAGCGAAAGAAAGAGTTCATACAGAACACATTTCCACGTCTGGCAAAACTGCATTACGGGACCGTTAAGTGTGGCACTTGCAACTCCTGAATCGGCCTCGGTAATTACGGCTTCGCAGCAACAGCTGAATACGCTCACAAAAGAGCACTATATATATATATATATATATATATATATATATAAGACAATAAAAGGTCAAGAAAGAAACGGAAAATGCTCTCTCTTTCAACACTGTCGCTGAAAACAGCGCTCATGATCGTTTCGGGGAATTATAGCGTTGTGCGTTTTTCCTTTCCTCTTTTATGATGTCCCACGGTGGAGACTGCCACTTGAAAGTTGCCACGAATAATACGAGGTTCATTATCCTACGTGCGCGATTGTTGCAGCCTCTGTGCTCTCTCTCTTCGTGTGCGTGCACGTTCGAGTAAATCGAATGCGTAAAATTCGTACGTACAACGTGATATCACTCGCTCTTGCATAACGGAGAAGCGAAAAATACGACGTGGACGAAGGTATATGGTGCGCCGTGGTTATAAATAGGCACCAGCAATTGCGCCGTGGCGTGCGTACCGATTAGGGTCCACTGTGGTGAAACCAATGTCGAAGACTCGTCGAGAATTCGTTTACTGCGTAGGTCATTAGACAAATGGTTCCAGAACCTATACTCCTAAAAAATATATGTGCAAATTTGCAGTTCCACTAGCCATTCCATAGGCTTATGTGGTATGCTGACATAGAGGCAGGCGGGGTGGTCGGCGAAATCCATTGAAGATGAAGCCTGAGCTTCGACGAACACGGGGGGTCAAAAGACAAACACCAAGTAGCTCACACCAACAGATGACATTTAACGCCATTTGCTGCTCTGAACTGCTTAATGTTTGTGTTTTGCTTTGTCCCTGCGTGTTCAACCAAGCTCAGGCTTCATCTTGGATGGATTCCATAGGCTTGTGTGGGTCAAAATGGATGCTGACAGTAGTCGGCACTGAAAGGAGGAGACTCTTGTGGCGGAGGGCGGGTTGTATGCCGCGCAAGATATTGAGCTCACAAGATATTAGAATTACAAAAAAAGAAAAAGTGCAGCTGAGTGCCTACTCGGTATAGGGGCACGAGTACCAGTCGACTGATCTTCAACTGTGTCTTCCGTCAGCGCACACTGCACTTCTCCTGCAACGGCGCTTTGATGCAACACCATTCCCAAACTAAAACAACACCCCTAGCGCACTTAGGCATAATCAGTTGTAATACTTTGATAAATGTCGTTCGTTGCACCATGTACGTATTGTACTGCGCGCAAGGGCATTGACGAACATTTTTAATTTTATTTATTTTATTTTACGTGTCGTAGTTAGCGAGACTCAGACTCTCGAACGGTATTCCACGTCGGAGGATAGAGAGCCTCCGCCATTCCTGTTGGTTATCGTACGCACGTGACCTCTCCAGCAGCCGGCTCACTCGCTGAGATGCTCGTCCGAATGTCACAGCAGGACGAGTTTCCGTTTCCGCAGTGCTGATTTTCTACGCTGGTGTTACCCGCTTTGTTATAGAGCTTCAAAAGCAGGATCACATCGATGAAAATAACCGTCTCCTACACGTGTCGGGAATAACTTGAGGCAAAGCACGAGAAATTGATGTTCTGACGCTGGGGAACACATAGAAAGGACAAATACATACAAAGCCTCAAAGTGCCTTTTCAGTGACTTCCATCTTTCATCATTAAGGCAAAGTGTCGCGACTCCGTTAACGAGATCGATATACAGGTAGCTCAGAAAGCGGAAGGTACATCTATCAGTGACAATTTACATATGCACCTATACATATTATTTTGCAGCTTTCTAACTGTGTAGTTCACACACCGCCCTACGTTCACGCGCGTTGCTAAAGGCACACCAGCATATACTTGCACGAGCCGTCTAGTCCCGCACAGTATCATCCGTTGACTACAGATTTCGATTCACCAGATCATTGTGAAAGCGCAGTGCACGTAACATACCCTGAGCAACATTGCGACCGCTAGTATTGAATGTCGAAAACCGAGATGGCTCAACCAAGGGAAGCTAAGTGAGTCACGAATCGGAACGTAATAATCGAGCAATGACTTCCACTGCTTCCAAGCCCGCAATCGACGATGCCAGTCACGTGCACCCGACGTCTACCCCATTAGTGCGTTCTGTGGCACACGTCCTGGCCACGGGAGACCTTGGGATCCATTAGAGGTGAAGGAGACTGTGCTGCATTGTTTCTCACCCAGTCGTCTAGAGCGCTCCCTCAATTCCGGTAATTGTCCGGCTGTTCTTGGCACAAACGACCGACGCGCCTAATGCGCGATCGGTCCGTCACCGAGCTGTGCCACTCAACTTTCTCCACAGGCCACCCACGAACACTGCGCCCGTCAGAAAGAGGGAACCCATACGCAGTACTCCAGCGCTTTGCTTCATGAGGAGGGATCGCATGGGAGTTGTCTCACACTGTGAAAACGGGCGGGATGTCTTTCTCCGGAGCTGCGGATGTCACCCGAAATGATACTCAGAACCGCAGAGGTCACTTTAAGATAATGACGTAACGCAACGTATCAGGGTCAAGTTAATATGATTCATTGTCATTTTTGTCACCAACCTTCCAATCAAGAAACTCTGCAAAAGTTACAGGTACCTTATACGCGAAAACAAAAGGCAAATGCCAAGTAACTAGGCCCTTACTTTTCCGGGTTAAACCCGATTCTGTCCGATTATTCCCTCCCGAATCAGTTTTGGGACTAATTCTGGTTAAACCCGATTTCTCCCACAATTTTAACCACGTAACACGTACGTGCCAGAGATTTTGTGCACTATTTTGTGCCAACTTGCACGCATGTCTGATGTACATAATATTTCAGTGCAACACTATGCTATGCGAAGCATATTTGATGTAGCAACATGTAATGACCTCACTAGAAATCGCAATGTGTGCATGTTGTACTAATACACACGTATTAACTGCGGGTGGCTTGCTGGACAGAAAGAAAAAAATAATAACCCGACAACACCAGAATGTGTCAGTAGCACCGAATTTCAACCCAAATTACAGATTTTAAAATAGCACCCTATAATTCCCCCCACCCCCGAATCGAGGAAATGCGTTTATCCCGAAAAACTCAGACCTACAAGTAACATGCGAAACCTTCTTACAAATTCTAAAAGAAAACCACTTCTTAGGGGGGGACAGCAGAAAAGGCAAATCAAAGTGCCTTTGGAAGATACTTTTATAGTTCGTTGGCTGCAAACATGATTAACATGGTTACTTTAACATGGTAACATAATTAACATGGCACCGAATACAATTAGATCCAGCTTTGTTTCCCCTTCCTGTTATTGGTTGCGCTGCTTTTGATGAATTCCTTTAACGTCCTCTCCTAATATCGCGGTGTCGCAAAACCGTTGCCATCTCGCACGCAGGACATAGCAGAAAAATATCACAAAAATTCCCTTCACTTCCCTTTTCGTCCCGTTGTGCTTTCCGGAAGCAAGTCATCAGCCGTGTGTCAAAACAATACGGCAACATGCAAAATGTTCTCGCCAAACGCAATCACACTGGAGGGGAAAAAAGACAAAGAAAGGCTCACGGCCATTTGGGGAAACCATGAAGTGCATGTGTGCTCTGCTGCGGCAGCGTCGTCGCGAGCAACGATTATCGATGGTCGAAGTTAACAACCCGTTACAGAGCGGAGGGCTGTTTCATCCGCCTGTATCTCTCAGGAGAAAATTATACGGCTCGCTGTACGGGTATTGAAAAATGAATGAGGGAAGGTTTAACTAGACACGTGGACCTTTTGGAATATTGCGGAGGAACGGCGAGAGCACTTAAAAGTAACAAGGTATTTATGGCAAGAGAATGCGATGCGTTATTATTCGCGAACGATCTCACGGAGAGGCCGGGTTCACTAACGGTGTGTATGTGTGCTTCCTTCGGGGAAACACCGCAGATGAATATTCGAGTATTGGTGGTCACGAATTATGACGAGAGACATTTAGTGGAATTCGGAGAGCGTACGTTGGATCTCAAGCAATACAGTTTTGCAAGTATAGATGTCGCAGGAATGTCAGTTGCCCAATGGGGCGAGACCATGAGCTCCAATCGACGTCGAAGAATGGAACGGCTGTCCCATCTCAGTTGTACTCGTCCGCCTACCAGAAGAGAGAGCTGCTTGCGTGACTCGGTCATTCCCTGTTCGTTCCCGGCAACTAAGCAGAGGCCTGGAACCCACAGGACAACTAGCCAGCGGCCTTGCGGTAAGCCATTAACACATCCGTCACCGCAGGCGCGGGGGACCCTCGCTTGTGCGTTTCAGCGTGGGCTTCGAGTTATGTGAAAGATGTGTACTCATATGGCTAGGGTCGACTATGTACTGAACAAATAATTGCATCGAGATCTGCAAATGTTGATGAGGCTTGATGCGAATGGCATGTCCTTGCACTACGCCCTTGGATGATATTTCAAATACCTACAAATACCTGTAGGACCATCTTTGTGCACCGCAGCAGAGAAGCATTTCGCTTTGACTATTGAATTCGACTTTGTTCTATTCGTCCCCAAAGACGGGAGAATGAGCGCAATGGAAGAGGACTGGCAGCAGATCCCACGGGGTCTCCGGTGGCGTTGAGTATTTCGCCAAGTATTTCGAACCAGTGAGGCTCTGGCGTGCCATCTGCGCCACTCCGTAAAAATCACTTTTCGGGCGGTATCCAATTTTCCTGAGAAGGGGGTGACGACGATTACGTGCACACATGCGGAGGTAGTGCTGAGCTATCTCTCTTGCATTTAAAGGAGCACTGAGCTGACCCCCTTTTTTTGGGGGGGGGGGGGGGTTCGCGAAAGAACGCCTGCGAAAGAACGATGAGCGCAGGTGACCTACAGAGCGAGGCCTCTGTTCCGCACAGCTTTCAATGCTCTCCTGCTCTCCTCGTAAAATGGGTGCATCGCAGACAGAGAGGACGTCGTGACGTAACGTGATCCCCCGGCACGTGATGCATGACGTACAGCGGCACAGCTCAAAGGCTCCAACAGCTCCCCATAGAGCCCATAGTTCACACAACACTGGGCACACGACCAATGAAACTGCGACGCTTGCCACATTATGCATACCAGTAGGCCAATCAGGAGCCTCCCTGTGTGGCTCGCCATTCGGCACGTCCTGGCTATCATCGACTTCTACTGATTGTCACGCCACCCCCCGTTATCCGTTATTCAAAATAACTAAAGCGAGTTTTTGGCTGAAAGATATATTGATTTGACACATGATTCAAAGTTGTGATACATGTGCGCATTGTGCACACAAAGCCCACTGTGTCGCGCTTGCTTGAAGCAAAACGAACACACGAACACGCTGTTCAATTCCCAATAACGAGCCAGTCTCATGAGTGCGTACCATTTCATGAAGAGCATCTTCTTTCGCTGCTTGCACTGCAACATACAGCGAAACGGAAAGCGCTTGTGTCTTACATTATCCTGTCGTTGTTGTCAGTCCTCGAAATGCGACGGCGCTCGAACGTATTCTTCACGCTCCAGCTCATGACAGGATTCCAGTTCCGCACCTAATATACTCTTCGTAGTATTAGGATAATAGTTTTGTCGAGAATCAGCACAACACGCGTAGGATCACTTCAACGCACGAATAAACCCACAAATATGTTTCTGCAAACAGTACTCTGAACTGTAAAACCACCAGAACATGGAACACGGGTGGACGCCCTGCTCTGCTATTTCGAAACCATGCCGAAACGGCCGAGACGCTGCACGCCACATGCGCGCGTTCAAAATGCGATTTCAAAACATTGTCGACCAATGGGAGCGCGCACACCCTCTCGGCCAATGGGCTTGCGACGTGTTGGCTGGGCGCAATGATACACACAATGGTATTCTACTGCCACGACGGCGGATACCTGAGGAGCCCTCACTCAAAAATGTGTAACCGACGCGCCAGCTGAGAAGAAAAAAACAAAGAAGTAAAGGCACGGAGCTCTCTCTCCCCGTCACGTGAGGGTCGTGCCGGCCGTCAGCGGCTGCTTTCTCAGGCTGTTTTTGTAAACTCCATTGCGCAGCTATAATACACCGCAAAACAGAAATATTTTCCATGGTAAATCCCAATGAGCAGCTTGACAGATGAGGCAGGATTTCGGGCCACGTTAAATGTCACGTCATTGCTCCGTTAGCACCTCAATAGGAAGTTATTTGGCTTTCCACCAGAACCTGTTCTGTATGGGCCACACCTGGACCACAAGGCAACAACAAAGGCTACGAGCGAACGAGTTCATATGAGCATTGAACCAACATGCTGCAATTGAAGCAGCTGCAATTCTTTGGAGGACCAGAAGGTTGTCAAGTACTGTCGGCCGCACTAAGGCTTTGCGATCAGCTAGAAGGTTGTGAACTGCTGCGCCGTAAACCCGTCCAGAGAAGATGATCACGGTATGCGATGTCTTCGTGACGGTCAGGAGGAATACAGACGCGCGGTGCTCCAAGGCCAGGTTACATTTTCCTCTGCGAATTGTGCTCAAACATAATGTCATAAAAAAAAAAGTGGTGGCAAGGCCTGACTGTAGGAAACATCTGAAAGTAGGTTGGCACGCCTTTGTCCTTTCAACTCCGATATACCTTCACATTTGCATAGATACGCATGTTAACAATCAAGCAATCTATCACGGATTTGCATTGAACCGAAGAAATGTACCCTTACAATGAATGCTCAAAGGCGTGAATTGTCGGTGGTTTTTCTCGGTGCGGAGGTTAGCGCAAACTTGTCGGGCTCCTATGAATTGAAAGCGGACAGCACCCGTGGTTAAGATAATCGCCTTCCGCACCAAGATTGGGCGATGACCGCGGGGTTGGAACCTTAACAACAGCTGCGTTCTCTGAGCGATTTCCTTCGGTTTTCCACCGACATTTTGAGACAAGTGTCAGGGCCTTTCCTTGTGAAGTCGACCCATGTCGCACAACTTCCACTCCCCCTGCGCGGCCGTTTAGCAAGCGGACCGATGGAAAAACACATGTCGAGAGTACATATATTCGTTATATAGCGAGGCAATAGGGTGTGACACGAATAAGACGACGCAACACTTCCGCCGCGGAAGCGTTGTGTTGCCCTATTCGTGTCTCGTCTCATTGCGCCGCTGTTTTGAACAGCATAAGCTAATGCCAGCTGCCTCAAATTTGCAGAGTTGTCATATAGATATCGAGATAGAGAGATAGAGGTAGAGTGAGAGAGGCACACTCACAGACAAGATGGTGTGAATTGGACAACACTGGACAGTAGTTGTCACCCTCTTAGGAATGAGCTGTCAGTTTTAAACATGCGACCGTCCACGCTCTTTCGAACCTGAGAATCGTTGAGAAGAACCGACACGAACCCTTTGTTATGTTTTCTCAAGACATGTATAAGTCATCGGTTGCATCTTTCTTTCTCTTACACTAGCAGCTTAATAATCGTTTTCATGACTTATCCTCTAGTAAGAGAATTATTTTTTGTGACCACAACGCTCTGCTGCGACGTAGACAGGTGACTATCATTAAATTCTGCTAGATGCAATAGTATAGCCTTCACTTTGAAGGCAACATCGTTCAAGTGCCGGCTAGCGAAGGTCGTGCTTCTACGCAACGCTAACGACTAGGTCTTTTCGAGACGACCCACGCTACCATCAAAATTGGTCTGGAAAGGGAGCACCGCTGCGACAGCTTCCTACTCAAAAGTATGCTCCGGTTTTTGCTTTCATCACAAAGTCAGTAAACTGCGTTTCAATACGGTACTATTTACACGTATTATCCATCCTAACATGCATATTTGCAAATTATTCTTGTTGCTTTGTAATATGTACATGCGTAACTTAATATATAGTGTAGTCACGGTGTCCTATTGATATCCACGTTAATGAGCAACTAGCTGTACATAGTTTCTAATATAGTAACAAAATCAAATGTAACATTAAAAGCATTACATCCACTACCACGGCTCAAGAACAGAAGATTTGACGGATACCGGAACGCGAGACGAGGAAACATCAAATGCGAGAAAATTATTCGGGAATCAAAAAGGGAGAGTTATTCTCGCGCAGATAATTACTGCTCGAGATATTGTTGAACAAGTCTACATCTGAGCATGAACCACAGCATTGTCTGTTAACAAAAGAAGATTAGGGCTTGTTTCTATGTCGCAGTGTTAGCGTGCTGTACTGTTTCTAATATCAGCACTAATATATTTTGTAATATCTATGTTTCTAGTATCTTCTAATATCAGCACACGAACAGTTGATCAGATTTGTGACTAGAATTTTGCTGCCAGTTCGAACGCTCACTGATTTCGAATATTTCGGATAGCGTAACAATAAAGACTAAAATGGTTGACCCCACTGCTCGCAACGAAAGGACATACACATTACGAAACTTTGCGCAACATGTGGAACCTGTTAGATCATGTCTATGTTTACAAATTTTAGTTTATACAGTGTATTAGCAAGGCATCGCAGTGAACTGTTTACGGGCGAGAAGGTCGATGTCTGAGAGGGGCGAGCCGAAGAGGAAGGCTTCTGGTTGCCTGACTGCAGGAGCGATTGGCTCATTTCGATTGGTCGTGTGCAGAGTGTTGCTTGAATTACCCTATATGCTATTGGGCTAGTGGAGGGGGGCTGTGGGGCTCTCATCTTTAGCTTGATATCACTCGACTGCTTAAACAATAAGTTTGATCAATTCGCGAGGATGGTCTTCTCATCCAAAATTTAGCTATGTCAAGTAGCCAGCAAGTCGCAAGCTTGTTTGCGGTTATTCTGAAGAGACATAACTCGTTACCCCTTACTGGTACCCTAATTACCAGCAAATCAATGACGGTCCAAGTCTTCCGCACCAAAGTAAAGTGGTAAAATACCCTGAGAAAGCTGAAATGTTCGCCCGTTTCTGCAAAGCTCACTAATGAATTCCCGGCGAATCTTTGTATCCTAAAAGATGCAGGGCTGATTACTGGCTTGCATTAAAGCCGCTTTGTCGGAGCTAGCAACGGCGGATGTGGACCGTGATCCATGAAGGCCGACATGGACGCTCAGGTGCGTGCAAGGAGGCCCGTACATTGAAATCCGATTGGCTAGGATTGGATGACCTCCGCAAACATACTACACAACTCAGTGAGTAACCACCGTTTGGCCTTCGCCGTATTACGTAATGACGCCGGCCCCGGAAGCCACAGACGTTCAGCTACGTTGTTCACGTGCGGTCACTCCTTGTGGGTTCTCTTATGGAACTGTCGTTGATCGTCGAACGCCTTTCTTTTATTCCTTTTACGTAATATATGTAACCACTAAACTTCGTCTGCTTTAATAATAATTGGGAGTAGATTTACACGATAGGTGAGACAGTGGCGACATGCTCCACGTGCCGTAGGGTAGGACCGCGGAAAATTCCGACCACTGAAAATCTTCGACACACTGCGCTGGAAGCAATACTTCCCTCCCCAACATTGACAGCCGGGATCGAGTGCGCGATCTTGAGCTCAGCAACACAACACGTTACCGACTGAGCCCGCGAGGCTGCTTATTCACCTGCTTTGACGATTGCCTTGTTTACTTCTTCTACAGTATGGGGGCTCTAAGCCTTGGCGTTAGTTACATTCCATCTGACAGAGGGGACAATTTTCAACGTTCCTACCAGTTCGTAGGTTCGTCGCAAAAAGACAGTGTCAGCCTGTTCGGGAATATACGATATGTTTATTATAGACGGGCACAAAGCAAATCCAGCAATTCGATGGAGCGGAGGGGGAGAGCTCACGGTTGCGGAAAGCGAATAATTCGACCACAAAGCGAGTTTCCAGGACGAAGCAAATGCACACAATGTGCATGTTGGAAGCGACGTCAGTTATGTTAGCTGCGTAGTGTATTGTCGCTTCATGTTGGCTAAATGAATTAATTTATATAGCACAGTGTCGTTAGATATACGTTGGCCACTGGGACGCCTGAATGACGAACGTACAGCTGCATAAAAATAACGGACTTTTATTCGCGTTACTTTCCTTGTGTAGCCGTATCGCGTTACTTTTTCGAACTTATGACGAGGCTAGTATAGCGGTGCTTTTGAGTGGTGTATACCCTAACAGTATTCCGTGGCTTCCGCAAAGAAATGGCTCTTCCCACAGGTAACCCAGAAAGCCCTTCCGGGATTCTTTTATGTCACAAAGCAAAATTAGAGAGCCATATTCCTACATGTCGGTACTAGTGTACATTTGCATGTGCACGTAATAAGTTTATCGAAATACCATAAGCTTTGTGTGTTTTGTTTTTCTTTCTTTTAAACTTTTTAACCTTATTCATGTCATTGCCATGCCCTTTCTGTTTACCGTATGGCAGCTCCTACAAGGAGATTTAAAAATAGTGAACGTAACACCATGTCTCGTTCCTGGCGTGCTCTTTCTTGTCACCCTTCCCTAAACGTAAAGTATAGCCGCGCCGTGTATGACGACGTTATGAAGGGATACCGGGGCGCCGTCCTTAAAAGTGCTGCCAGCGTGTTCTTAATTAACGAATTCTTGCGAACGATTCCTTCGAATGCGCTGATGAGGATGGCGACTGCTTCCGTCGAATGTCTCGCACCGTAATGAGGAAGAAAAGAGAACAAAGAGTACAAAAAATATAAAAAGATAAGCAGGAAAAGACCTGCGACGACCGGAAGCGACGACATGAAAACCAATTATCCCCAGGAGACAATATCGCACTAACAAGTCGCGACAGCAGAAAAATCTTTTCCCGTATCTGACCACTTTCTCTCGTTATATTGCTTACTTTTCCTCTCTCGTTTCTTTCTTATTGAGGCGACCCTTGACGTCTCAAGCAAAGATGGATCCGAAAGAAACGGGAAAGCGAGAGGTGTTTCGATTTCATATTGCATATCTGCAAACATTTTCTTTTCGTTTATTTGCTCCCGTCGAGAGGCAGCGCGGTGAAGCACACTTCAAAAGAGGCAGGCGAAGATTATTGTTATTACAAACTATCGCATTCAGAAGTGGTTGGCACACTCCCGTGCGGCGAAGGGCAGCTATGAAGGTTGATTTCGTTTCCCTGGACTTAATGAACATACAAAGGAAAAAAAGGTTGAGGGATAGAACAGGTACAGTTCTTCCCGACCTAGTTTCTTTCTATAGACATCTAGGTCGAAATGCGCATATGTACTTTTTCTTTTTCTGTTGTTACGAAGCGCGAATAGCATCATCGAATGCGCAGGACTGATATAGTCTTTGAATGGTGCTTCTACAACTCCTCAAGTGTCCTTTCAGTTGTACGACGATAATTGTGCCCGCAAGCTTACGTTCTTTAGTGTAAACTTCGACATATGAAACAGTTAATTTTGAGGTAAAGAAGCACCTGGATAGCTGCGTTGTCCCCCCTGTTTGTTTCTTTTACTTATGTAGCTCATGTCTAAACTCAGAAACTTTGCAGGAAGAGCTCTTGAATAGCTTTCAGGAAGGGTTGCAAAACCAGCTGAAAACAGTCATGGACGTGATAACGACGAAGTAGCGATGACGTTAGCTGATGATGACGATGACGACGATAATGATGGTAGGAGAAAAGATATGGAGATGTAAGCCCGCTTACCGCGGGACAAGCTACTCCAGATCTTGTAGGAAAAAAAGACACTTCTAAAAAGACAAGAACTCTGCTATGCTCTTAACGAAGGTGATTGATGAGTGAGCGCTGTGCTCTCTGACGATGAATCACAAGCCATTATTCGCCCAGCACTTTCACGCAAAGGGTCGGCTAAAAGACAGTCCAGGGATACCTCAAGTTGCAAACGGGCAGTGTGAATTCGAGAAGAAATGTTCCGAATCTTCACGCACATCCGTGCTGCACACAACGACGAAGGTCGAGCAACAATCTTCAACAGAAATGCGTTGGCCAATGGGATGTTCAGTCGAAGTCTGTGAAGCAAAGTTTCCAGCGACCGAACAAGAACAACAACTTTATTGCGAGATGATAACTGGGGAGTTTCATCCATTGACCGAGACATCCCCGGAGGGATTCGGTAATAAAGCTTCGGGTTCTGCTGCTCTTGACCACCGGCTCCGAAATGAATGAGGCTGGATGACGCACAACATGTTTTGCATCCTCAGGAGTGAAATATATCTTTTCCGTGGGACCGCGTTGGTGAGCAGCACGCGTTTCTCTCTCAGCAGTATCATTCCCAGAATGTCGCTGTGACCGGGGATCCACTGGAGCTCGATTGTGTGCCCTTTTGCGGCAGCGGCATTGTACACTGGTGATGTCGACCACAAGACCACTACAGGCCACAGGTGCGCGTACGGCACATATGAGCACAGGAAGGGCTCTCTTGGAAGCAGAAAGGATTGACCAGCCATCAGGTGTTGCTTGGTAGGCAATGTACTGGACAGCGTTCGGAACAGCGTACAACTCTACAACCGTAGAAGACGTCTTGTCCGATAAGCGCGCAGCGTGATGCACACTGGAGCCCTGGATGACGAAGGCACAAGAAGATCCTGTGGTATTGGTGGATGCATCCACCAATGTACCAGCGCGAGCGGCTTAAGGACTGTCGTTGGAGTAGATCACTTACTCGTTATACCACGTGTATCCACGGTAATACCAGGCTGAGTTTACCGAGCGAGCGGTGAAGGCATTTGGGTCAGCGTTCAATGTCACGTTATCAGCAGAGATTCCTTAGTGGAGTGTCCCTGCGTTTATGTACGACCAAAGAAAACGGATCAGTAATGGCAGGAAACCGCATAGTCGGTGACGACGAAGACCATGTAATCTACAAAATATCTGGTGAACATGCATGCTGTGATAACGGGAGTCAGCGTCGACAACGGGTGAAGTCCACCTACAAGGGTACTCAACATGAGCGAGGAGGAGCTGAGATGGTAGAAAGATGCACCTGAACAGGGCCGAAAAGGTTTCTCAGGATATAAGCTCTCTTAGTTGGACATGTCCACCAAGCAGTGATGGGCAAAATACCTCAAAATTGTACTTAAGGCAAAGTACCGAGTGCCAGGAATCATTGGTACTGCAATTGAAACAAAAAGTACCTGGCAAAGTGCGCTGTCAAATTTCTATTTTATGTTGGTTACAAAGAGTGACAAAGAAGTTACGTTTTGAAGGGGGGGGGGATATGTCTACGGAAAAGAAAAAAAAGAAAGGGAGGAAAGGTTAGTCCGGCGTAAGCATTTGCTTGTTCGGAAGAACGACCAGTTCACTGCAAGCTCATGAATGTGAAATCAAACGGATGGAATAGTCAGTACTTACACTCGCACAAGCAATCAGCTGTGCTAGTGCAAAGTTTGATTATTTACCCAAATTCGTCCGCTCTGTGCCCAGTGTTCTGGTGGGAGTCGGTGGGTGTTATATGAACAAAGAAGATTTCAGACACACACAAAAAAAGAACAAAGAGAGAGAGAGAGAGAGAGAGAGAGAGACAAACTGATCGATCGAATTGTCTTATTCTTGCTGATTATTATCTTATTATTTCCCAGCACTTCATATTGCCTCTGACATACCACATACCTTTAAAAGAGCACAATACAAAACTTTTTTAACAAAAATTATCTGCTTGTAAGAAAGGTGAAACCTAAAAACATTGTACCTCTTAGGGCCTAAGGTAGGAGAGTCTCTACCGCTCACTTCCTACCCCAGCATAGTGCTTCAAAATCAGTGTCATACATGACACTTCCACCTTTCAAAGGTGAAAATCAGGCGTCTTTTTCGGAGTTTGTGACGACAGTGCCAAGAAAGCACAGAGACGCTAGTTGTGAGAAACGAGAGATAGTAAGCATTCATGAGGAGGCGTCTGCATGAAGCACTGTGATAGTGCTTTGATTGCATGCTCCGTAGCAGACAATGACCATGGCAGAAGAGTATCGCACCCTGTCCTATGGCATGATGACAGAAGAGCAACCAAATAATGGCAAGAGGAAGGTAAACGACAAACGACACTGCCAAAGTAAAGATAATTAATGGGCGCTGATAATAAAAAGGGATGGCAGACTACCTCTTGGGGCATGACGTCACCGTGACAAACGATGCCATTTCTCGTGTTTCGAAACGCCAGCGTCTGGAATTTTACGCCACATTACTTCGAGGCGAGAAAGGTCATCTTCTCTCCAGTCAAATATGCACATTGACAATGCGGACGGACGCGATTACCACGGGGCGTTTTACGAAGCGGTGTCGTTGTATGCTAGTCCACCCACAGAAGGTATTTAAATAAGACCCTCGCTTGGTGTCTGTTGTACTAGCCTCTCAAATGATGCCATTATGGGTAAGTAAAACAAGCATAGAGCTGCTGCGCAAACATTCCTGTGTGAAGAACAGTCATTGAAGAGTCAGAAAGAAAGAAAATGGAGATGAAAAAGGCAGGCACGCTGTTTATATAGATATTCTTCGTCTTGTCCTTTTTTTTTTTTTCTCTCTCTCTCTTTCTGAAGATCCATTCAGGAAACATTCTCTAGAATCAGAACGAAATGTGATATGTTTCGGATTTGGTCCGCTGTACAATTCTCGAGGTTGAAAGCTCACTAGACATACTACATCAACACATGAACCTGAACTTGGGTTTCTCTTGGAATTCTCCTGCCCGGTCTTCCTAAAGCAAAAAAAAAAAAAGCGTGTGTCTTGCTCCTAGGCGTGTGCCTTGAGCGTACGTGTCCGTGCCCGTTGAGGTGTTCTCGTGCAACTCTCTTTTCCTCTTGAATGGACGGACCTTTTTCACAATGCCCTATGCGCATGCGTATGACCTTGAGGCGCCGGAGAGGATCATCTCCGTCTTCACTAGATGGCGCTCTATGGGGACGACAGAAGAGGGGACCAGTAGGGAGACCGCACGAATGGCGCGACCTTGTCGGCTCCACTCCGGACCGGTTTTGGTCCTTTGTGCTATTCGCGTGGATTTGTTTTGATGCGCGCCGAGGATTCCACGTCAAGAGATCCAACGGGCCAAGAGATCCACCGTGTCAAGAGATCCACCGGTGGATCCCTTGACTCGTCTGAGGGTTCGCCACGCTGGGATCTTTTGACCCCTTTGTGTTACGTCGTTAACTCTGACATCGCTAAGCCAAAATTACCGTAATTTCACGCGTATAAGCCGCACCGCAGATAAGCAGCAGGACCCGTTTTTACGAACGTTTTGAAAATTTTCTGGCAGATAAGCCGCGGGCAATACGACGCGACTGATTTGTGCTACAAGGGAGACCATAGAGAAGGCCATAAACCCTGTGGTTCATACTCCGGAGCCGGCACGGTGTATAAGAAGGGGTTCAGTTCTAGTGTTCTACCCAGATCGGATTGTGCCCTTGTTGCGTGTTTTTCATGGATCGCTGGGTCAGTGGTCTTCCAGAAGACACCAGGAAGGTCAATCTACTCGAATGTGGACGCGCCCCTGTTACGTACTGTTCGTGCATCGGCACGGCGGTGCTGTCCCAGAGACGCTGTCGGTTCTTTTGTTAAAACCGGTGTATGGGGAAAATACAAAGGAAAAATAGGGATCAGCTAAGCCGCACCGGTGGATAAGCCGCGGCTAATACGCGTGAAATTACGGTACTCGTACCATAAATACCAGGGACTCGTTTTATGTGCGGTATAAATTGAACACAAATGCAGGTGGGAAATCAACATCTCATTTGTATTGACTTAGTTACTTACTTTGTAACACATAGTGCAGTCAAAGAGAAGCCGACAATTATTTTATGTCATTTCTGTTAAAAACAGGCGGTGCATTGTGCGATCAACCTGTTTGTAACACAAGATTTACAGTTGTCAACCATGTAACACAATCTCCTGACTCGATGGATCTCTTGACCGGGTTGAAACTCTTGACGCTTTGGATCTTTTGACTCGCCTGCCATGTGACCGTGGATATCTTGACTCGTTGAATCTCTTGACCGGAACCGCGCGCCGAGCATGGTTCGTTGGAGAGCCGCTTGGATACGACGCCTATGTGAAAGAGGTCCATTGATCAGTGAAGAGGTGAAAACCATCGACATCAAACATCGGATGAGGGCACCAATATGGTAGTACCTACCTATCACTACCAGAAGTGTACCAATGGGCGCTTAAGCTTGCACAAGGTGTCGTTATCCCGTTAAACGCTTCACGTGATCCGTGATTCGCCATGAGCCGCGAGGGTCAATGGAGCGTTTATTTGAAATCTACTCCTACCAAAACGGTTTTCATGTGCCGCCGCGTGACACTTGGAGCGTGGCTTTAAAAACTTTAAAGGTACTGTAAAGCAGTAGACAAGCATGATATGCCGGTGATGTGACTAGAGACTTTGTTACTTATAAATACCATACGCGGAACCATACGACCGACAACGCGCTATAAATATTTTTAATTTGCCATGAAAAATGCGGCGTAGCGGAGCGGTGCGACGCCTGGTGTCAAACAACCCCCTGTACAGCGGGCAACACTGAAAATTGGTATTACACACTATTACATCGGAACTTCGTTATTTTAGTAACCATATTGTTAGTTTCCCTGTTTACCTATGCATTCTGAAACCCCTGTTAACAGTGTTTTTTGCGAAGTAACCCAGCGCTGGCCGCTGTTCGATGGAGGCTCTCCCTACTTCTCTACTGCGCCTGCGCGCTCCTTCTGTTCGCGACCTCTTTCGAACGAACAAACTCTCTGTGAACCTCTGTGAACAAACAAGTCCCGACGCTGTCTGGCTTCTTGAACGTCTGACACATTTTTTTTCAACGGCTCAGCATTTCATTTCAATTCGCTTATCCGTTTATCCTCAGATGTGGATCGTTGAGTGGATTGCAGGGGCGGATTTTATGGTGGATTGTGGTGGACTGTTATGTCGGGCCCAGTGTTATACGCATGCAATGTGGTTGCCGCCGTTTGTGTCAGGAGCACGGATTCGTTTCGAATACCTAGTACAGTGTTTACCGTGAGCGTTAATTGTAATTTTCTAATTAATTTCACCGTCGATTGAAATGAAACTTGCGCAGTTTTTGTCCTGGTGGCTTGGACTATCGAATGGCCACACTAAATGACATTTGATCGGTGCTGCTTTACAGTACCTTTAAAGATAACGGTAACGATTGCTATGTGCGAGTTCAAGAGATGGTGCCGTCCGCCCATCTCTGTAATGGCCGAAACTGCTCGTGCCGCAGATGATCTATTCGTCAAGACAGACAGCTGGCGGAGTGATTGAGTGTGAGTGTTAGGTCACCGATTTCATCACACGTGAGAAGCTGCAGTATACAATGCTGCCCGCAAGATGGGTTCCCTGGAGCCAGACACATTGAAGAAACGTTGTGTCGGCGCGTGTACAGCACTTCTCAGAGGCCATGATAGGAGTTAGGGGGTAATTCAGTCGCGCAGTCACTGGTGAAGAAAGCTGTGTGCGTTGGTTTCAACCTGAGACGAACGAGGAAGCAGACAACAGCGTCACAGCTGGTCACGGAAACGAAGAAGCTTCGAAGTCATGCGCGAGTGCGAGGGCATTCTTCTCGACGCTTTTTTGGGATCACAAGGGTACTATTGTTGAGCATTATATGAGGTATACAGTGAACACTAAAACATATGGTGGGCACGTCTGAATCCCGCTATAAGAACAAAACGCCGTGTTCTTCTCAGCGAAGGGGGTTCTTCTCCAACATGACGATGCTCGACCGCATACGTCGCGTATTCACTGATTCAACCATTTCCAATCTTCGATTTGGTTTCCTTCCACATTCGCTAGACATTAATTGCGCCATCGGACTACCACATGTATGACCGCCTCAAGCAGGATCTTGGGGTTGTGCGTTTGCGTCCGACGTAGATGTGGAAGAAGCGGTGCATGCATGGCTGCACACCCGCCCAAAGGACCCCTGTGCTGTACTACGTGCGCTTCCGAAATGATGCCGCACTTGCATTGAAAACTAGGGGACTATGTAGAAAAGTGGTGCACTTGTTCCCAAGAATATTTATTTCCAATGTTCGTCGATAAATTACTTAAGAACCGGCCGCCCTTGCAATTCCAATCAGTAAATGCTTTGCAGTGGTCGGTCGGACAGGACGGTCAACTGCAAGCTGCCATCACTGGGTAGCAAGATCACTTACATATTCTGTCTACATAGCCTGCCGCGGCGGCTGAGTTTACTAATGTTCCTGTTGGTGCTCAAGTTTGTGCACAGCTGCATAAGACTACACGGGAAACACGATGAAAAGGAAATCGGGGTATTTTTCGAACGAAAAAGTTTTATTCCCATTCGGATATTGTATACGTAACTTCCAACTGGACAAATTCCTCGCAGCTAACCGCGGTAGTTTAAACACTTGCAACTTTCCCCACCGAAATGCAATATCCCATTAGCGACGTAATGTTCCGCCCAACCTTGAGCGCCCCGATTGCACTAGACAGGAAACAATGACGTATCTTCATTTAGCCGGACAGCTAGATAAGCAAACGCATTCCCTACTATAGCCCAGACAAATGCGACACAGCCTCAGCCTCCTAACGTCCCATCGTGATAAGAGCATGCTACCCTCATCTCGTCTCGCGCGCGACACGGACGTTACCGCTTCCTCCCATCACACGCACCCCTAGACGCACAGGCGTCCGCAGGGTTCGAAACAATGTTATAGCGGCGGGGGGAAAAAAAGGCAGGCGAGCATCGATCAGGTTACGCCTTATCGGCGATACACATTGACATTCTGAAGGGACGCGGACAGCGACGGACTTTTGGTCGAGAAAGAGACTTCTACTGATGGATGACCTGAGGCCGTGAGACTATTATTTATTCAATCTCTGGAATTTAATCTCGTCGCGCGTTTGTATAAACGTGAATCAGTCTTTGTTGACGTACTTGTGCAAATAAGCATGTACCGATTAGGCACTCGAACACGTCTTGTGCTTCAGAAGCTTGCTTAGTGAAGCTAATGAATCGGCTTTATCTGACTGCTGATTACAGGGAACTTTACCTACACTAGACTTTGGAAGAGGAGTACTGCCCTTTACTCCTCTTCGCGTTCATCGATAATGCATATCTATAACAAACACGCTCTCCATGTCATGTAGGAAGCAACAAGGATTGTTGGTACTGCATAGCAAATCATAGAAAGCGCGAATTCAAAACAGGGATGGAGGAAGGGACACGGAACACATGCACTGCTCCCGACACTTCCCTGAAACTTTAAGACAGAATACTACGGAAGGAAACACCAATCCATCAAAACGGCTTCCTATTGAGTTTGCTCGAATAACTCAACGAAATGAGAGACCTTCTTTTTGGACAGGTAAAATTCGATCCAAGTATAAACCGCACGCAACGTCGACATGTATATGATAGATAGAATTGGAATTGAAACACCTTGTTTTCCTCATCCAAATGATACAATACATTTTCCCTCCTTTTCTTTGTAAAAGAGACAAAAGATCCTTCCTACATGTGCATATGTTAACCTGGACATTAAGTGTCAGCGATCCTTGTGTCCTTGGGGAAGTTTCCTTTGAGGAGATCACCTGCTAGAGCGCATACCGTCACTTTTGTCATGTGTTCAACAATACTAACGACACAGGAGAACGTGTTTGCGCTACTAGTGGGTGTTCGCTCTGCGCTGAATTGCATGTCGTTTCCCTTACTCTTTACCCGTGGCATTAAGAGGAACGCCAGTCATGTATTCCAATCTATACCCCTACAAACGATCACTTCAGTGTAACTCACTAGGTTCCTGAGGAAGTTTCTCTTACTTTGTTTTCACAGTTGGCACAACGTTGGCTTGAGTGTGTATGGTAGTAGTTGTATTTTCTGGACGTATCTTCTTGCTTTCATTTTCTTTACACAGGATTGTATTCACTGTTGATTCAGCCGTATAACTTTCTTACAAAACGCCATAGAATGCGACTGCATTTCAGGTTTTTTCCTCGCTCCCTTTGAAATATTTCGTTTTATGTACCGAAATAATAAAAAAGGCCATGAAGCCTTACAGAGCCTGCTTTCTAGATTCTGCTAGCGAACATGCTATTCCTATTAGTCAGGCCTAAATATTTCGAATTAATATCTTCTCTCACCGCGCATCCCACATTTACAGGCGTTCCCCTGCCGAAGTAGAGCAGCGTTTCGAAAGGAAACGAAATGTCTTTCTTACACTTGGGTGGATCGTATTCAATCGGGTAGTTTTCAATCTGCCGGAGGGGGCTGGGGCACAACGCCCCCCTTTCTCGGTGCAAACGTTTCAGGCTACGGCGTACTCACTCCTGCCCCCTTTCATGCACGGAGGTCGGGCAGGGTGTCTGCCATTCCGTGTCGGGAGGATAAATTTTTGCAAGATTTTCAAGTGCACTCGCTTGAAGCATGCGATTATTCGAATACCTGCCGAAACGTACATCTTCAGTGTCAGCTGGGCAGAGTTTGCGGAGGGGGCTTGCCCTCCACCCCGGGGGAAGTTCCAAGTAAAGTTTCTTCTGTTGTTGCTGGAAGGTAGTCCGTTGATGTGCTCACAGATCGAAGACATTCCCAAGAGACGTCCGACAGGCGGTATTTTCGAACAATAACTGGGCTTTATTTACATAGTTATTTACATAACCATATACAAGACAATACGCGACTGAAGTCACGGGGCTTTCGCCTCGTCTTCATCAAGTCGTTGCGGCTTCCACACCGGATTTTCGTGTATCCTCCGCTTAAAAGTGTGACATTGAGACACAACCCCCCGCCAGCAAACACCAATCCCAGAAGCCCGGTTCAAACGTCTCCAACTCATGGTTGGCCTAGTTTGAATTTAGA
Organism: Ornithodoros turicata; assembly: GCF_037126465.1. Taxonomy (NCBI): domain Eukaryota; kingdom Metazoa; phylum Arthropoda; class Arachnida; order Ixodida; family Argasidae; genus Ornithodoros; species Ornithodoros turicata. The sequence continues at coordinate 54,810,186 of NC_088205.1, read as the reverse complement.
CCGAACCAGGCACCTCCTAATTGTCCGCCCACTACTCGGTATTTATGGGTAACGGACCAAGCTGTCAATCCGTGCACCATGCAACTTTGGACAGTGCATCTTCCTTGGCCCACTCTACTGATTTATTGCCAGCGAGCATCTGGTCGCGAAGACCCCCTGAGGTGTCAAGTGTCCCCCGTCCAACGTGCCTTCCCCGAGTCTCTGTCGGGGGGGGGGGGGGGGGGGGGGGGGCTATTTCACTGAGTTGGAAATGCGCAATATTCGCGAGGTTTCTTAAAAGTACAACTCTTACATTCCAGGTTGTCCTTAGGCTCCCAAGCCCCCACGCAGGCTGCGCCAATTCAGCGTATGCTGTCAGCCTGAACAAAATCCGCTGTCTTTCTCTATGAGCCCATGCTTCCTTTCGGACTTTGTACTCTTGAAAGAACGGCAGAAGGAAACTGGACAGGACCACATCCATTTATCCTCTAACTACAAATTTAACTGGAAGGACAAACAACTTAAGCGTGAACCGCATGGCACGAAAAGCGTCCGAATTCTTTCCGAACCGAATTCGGGACCGAACTTTTTTCGGAGACCAGAATTTCCCGAAGATTTCGCCAAACGTTGACACGCCAACCATTGGTGCCAACCGAACCAACCATTGACGCCAACGCAAAAAGTAGAAGCACCCAATGGCTATTCAGCTGGAAGGAGAACCATAGCAACGATGATGTAGCAATCGGGTCGACTATTGCCGTGTGTACGACTTCTACCCCGATGAATACAGGGATTATCTCATTGAGCTGGATGACTGAAAGGCGATGTCCCCCAAGGTCAGAAGTCTTTGGCCGAAATTCGGGGTGCGTTTCGGTAGCATGAGAGCACTGCACGGGCCGACTTTTCCGGGCCCGACCCGGCCCGGGCGCATCGAAAAATGGCCCGGCCCGACCCGGGCCCGGACGTTCATATTTTTATGCGGCCCGGCCCGGCCCGGCCCGGTGACCCAGTGACTAGATCCCGGCTCGGCCCGGCGTCTAAGCAAATAGAGCCCGGCCCGGCCCGGCCCGGCCCGGTGACCCGGCGAGTAGATCCCGGCCTAGTATTTCTAGCCGCGACGTACGCGTTTCTGGCGATTATCAAACAAATTTATAAGTAAATTTATAAGGAGAGAAGACAAACATACAAGTGATGGCGGTTTCACACCATAACCGCACGAGACCAAATTAAATCCAGAACGCACGGGGCGTTATCGTTACACTGTCAAGATTTTGCGGAGATAGAGCATGCTGTCGACAAACTGCTTCTCCCAGTCCCTATCCCTCTCACCAAGCTTTGCCAAAGTGATTGTGAAATATGTGAGGAGTGAGGAGCAATGTAAAGTGGCTTGGACAATGTTCTAGAGGGTCGAATCATATACATAATGCAGTACCCTTTGCTTGTCTTTGCAAAATATGCACAGGAATGACGCAAGCGCATGATGATATGAACTAATGCATCTCCAATGTGTGGAATTAGCTGCGTGGCCCGGCCGGGCCTGACTCTCGGGAACATATTTGTCGGCCCGGGCCCGGCCCGGCCTGCGGTGGTGGCGTATTTTAAGGGCAAGGGCCCGGCCCGGCCCGCGGTGCTGGCGTATTTTGTCGGCCCGGGCTCGGCCCGGCCCGGAGCACACAGCCAATAACAAGCCCAGCCCGACACGCGGGCCGGGTCGGGCCCGGGCCGGGTCGGGGGCCCGTGCAGTGCTCTAGATGCGGTGATGCACAGAAAAAAAGTTCGGTCCCGATTTCGGTTCGGACAGTTTCGGACAATTTTTCGTGCCATGTGTTTCAGCCTTTACTGGTGAAGTACAGGCCTGATGGCTGGCGATGATCCGATTCCTTGTACGTCACCTGAACAGGCCGGGGGCAGCCCTCAATCTTGAAAAAGCCTGTGCCCAGCCTCGAGCTTTTTCAGTATGGACTATCAGCTCGCAGCATTTATGCCGTACTATCAGTCTTGTTGGGAGTTCTCAACATTGTGAGACATCTATGATTTGACGGCACCACTGGGTTATGGTAATGATGAAGACGATGCCACATTGACCGTGTACATCATACATCCCAACGGTTGCGAGAGCAACGAATGAGCGAAAAGCGGTTCCTATCGTTCGGGGAGGTGACCAGCTGATTTGCACTGCCGTTATTTGAGGACTTGCGCCGATATCTTATATTTCAGGTTCCGGGTTTTCGGTATTTGCCGAAACGTGTCGAAAAAACCCCGTCAAATATTTTTGTTCTGTCTTTTTTTTTTTTTTTTTTTGTAAATTCGGCTTGTTCCGAAAAACTCCGAAGTATACTCGTGCATATGGTCATGGTGCTGCATGCCGAAAATGCCGGTACCCGATCGCACTTTTCTTCTTCCGGGGCGCACATTTTCGTTTTTTCTTCACCTCGTTTCCATGTGGAATGCGGGGAATATCCACCTGTGGAGCTGCTAACCTCAAGTTCCGGGGAAAACCTTCCTCAGTAACACTTTGACTAGCGATTCAAGAGGGTTCACGTACACGTAAAGACCTCCAACAAAGGAAAGGAAATTATTTGCGTTCGCAGTGTCCTCCTACCAAGCTGCACTTACTCCATAGCCGTTCTCCCCAGTGATTACAGCTGCCGATTTTTCGGCATCAATTTTTGGCGCAAACGTTTTAAAACGCAGAAAATATTCGAATTGGACCAAACGTAGAAACGCCGTAAAACACCGGCGGAATCTCCGCAGAAATAAATGCCGAAAATGCGGAACCCTATAATCTATGTTCTAGTAACCTTCCTTCAAGTACCTAGATCGCTGGATAGGGTTCTGCTGGCTTTCTAGACTCAGTAAATAGGCCCATATTCCTGCGTTTAGCACGGAGCGGAAATGGTAACGGGCACGGTATATTACCGAAATTGTAGCTGGTAACGGTTGCAGACACACATAGGCCACCTTGCTCCATGACTGGAAACGGCAACGCAAACGAATATAGTCGGTTCCTATTAAATTCTAGTAATAGTTATTAGTGACGTGTGTTTGTCCCCTTCCGTTGTAGCATTCCATTTAGTACGTTTCCTGAAGACCCGCGACAGCGTAGGAAACGCACCACAGAACATTCAGGATGCATCCGCCACTCGATCTTCTCGCACTCACATGTTGTGTGAAAGAAATCCACACAAGGCTCCATGTCCTAGCAGAAGGACAAGCGCCGACGACCTTTCCGTTTGACCTTGGCACGCTTTCGTAATGTCAAAACAAGCTGCTTCCATGTGTTCGAACGGTTCATCCCATGTAGAGCTGCTCTGGTGAGAATATCAGCAAGGCACTACCCAGGATAAAGACGCTTCTCCACATATCTTCGTTTAAATCGCTATAATCGAACTCAAACTCAACTCGTTTAAATCCCACAAGATGTACAATTTGACTCAATCCAAATTACGTGTAAGCTTACACGAGTAATTTAGATTCAGTCAAATTGTACATCTTATCCAAAAATTACAAAGCTGTGTCCACTTGCATCTCCACAGGAGCAGTGTGATTACCGGAAACGGTAACGGAAATGAAATGTATATGCTGGTATCAAGAACACAAAACATCAATCAAAACATAACGAATATGAAAACTGTAACGAAAATTTGTCTCTTATACCTTTCCCTGCTATTTTGTGATTCCAGGAACAAGCCGTTTCTCTTTGCCTTCTGGTGGCCGAACATTGTAAGCTTCTTGAGCCAAAACCGTATCGCCTTTTATGGCTGAGCGCTTTGTGCCAACAACGACTCTGACTGCTCTGAGGTGCTCATGTACGGGAAGGACAGTTCACTTTGTTTTTGCCTAGCCCGTCGCGGCCGAAGCAAAATGAACTACCGTTTTCGAAATCATGCTGCGCGACAAACCACGGTATATTTCATTCGATTGTTGTTCGAAGAAGCTCGAAAGTACGCGTTTGACAGTTTCAGAGTTTAAAGAGACCTACATTGGAACTAGTCAGCAGCTGTTGTGCTGCATGCTCTGTGCAGCTTTTTTCCCCGATCCCACCAATCAGTGATTGGGAAATAAACGTTGAATTGAGGTCTGTCCTCCACGAAACAAAAGACATATTGCAGTCCCAAACACGTTAATTACACCACTCGAGCATGCGGAACATCGCTCAGCGTCGCGCACTGCACATTTCATGTTCACGTCAGGACACACTGTGCAAAACACAATTTGAGGCATGGCTTTGGTGTCAAAGGGACACGGCATTCAACGAATTTCCACACAGTCTGCTGCGAATCATCGCTTTCTCATTTCAGACACACACAAACAGAGGGACACGTCCGCTGGAAAACAGTTTTAGCGGAGACGGCGACTCAACAAGGGCGCCGTTTGACGGCATCCCTTTGAAGTGTCTGGTTGCATAGCTCAAAGGCCATGAATCAGAGAAGGCATATGTATTGGCAGTTTAAGAAACGCGTTCCAGCCTTTCAGTTGAGTTAAACACTTCATGGAGGGCGAATGACACGTTAGAAAGCGACAGCACAGCATGGAGCAGGCACAAAGAGAAGACAACTACGTGAAGTAAGACGCGTGTGAGGGACGCTAGTCAAACTTCGGTTTAGAAATGGTGATAAAAGCATGTAGCATCCACTCTCTGCCACGGCCCTAGGGAGTTCTACGTATGAAACCCCTATAGTTCAACAAGTTTGAAAAATATACGAGGGGTACGTGTTCAAGTCAAACCGGGACTTTTCATTTTTCGCAAAAGTAAACTGAACTTACAGGCGAGAAATTAGTTTTATTTTTCAACGCAACCTCCAATTGCACTAATGCACTTGTCCCAGCGTTTCACGAGGGCTTGGATGCCAGCAGCGTAGAAATCCTTACCGGCCCGTAGCAGCCATGATCGGACCGCATTCTTGACCTCGTCGTCGCAGCTGAAGTGGCGGCACCCAAGGAACGCCTTCACTGGCACGAAGAGATGGAAATCGCTGGGGGCGAGGTCTGGACTGTAAGGGGGATGTGGCAGCAACTCCCAGCCAAGTTTCGTTAAGGTGTGTGTCGTGAGATGCGCGGTATGCGGGCGTGCATTGTTCTGTAGGAGGAGGACTCCTTTGGTGATGAGGCACGGCCGCTTTTGCTTCAGCGCCTTATGCACATCCCTGAGAACCTGGCAGTAATATGCACTATTGATGGTAGTACCACTGGGCTGAAAATCAACATGAGCAACGCCAGCGTTGTCCACAAAACCGTGGCCATGACGTTACCCGCAGACGGGGTGCTTCGGAACTTGTTAGGAGCTGGCGAGCTCAGATGCTTCCACTGTTTTGATGCGCGTTTAGACTCAGGAGTGAAATGGTGCACCCATGTTTCATCGCACGTGATGATCCGATCAAGGAACGGCTGTCCTTCAGTGTGGAAACGGTGCCTTAGCTCTTGGGAGATTTCCAGTCTTCTCTGCCGGTCAAACACGGAGAGCTGCCCCGGGACCCAACGGGCACTACCTTTCCGAAACTGGAGGTGTTCATGAATGATAGTGTTCAATGTTCCCACAGAAAGGTTCGTCTTTCGAGCCAGTTCGAGACATGTTATCCGTCGCTCCTTGTGTAAGTCGCCTCCGTGTAAGTCGTCCTTGAGGATCAGGCGCTCCACAAGTTGGATGTTCTCAGCAACTCTGACACTGGGCTCTGAACCGCCCCGGCCGGGATGGTCCTGCACTGATGTACGGCCATCTCGGAACCATTTGCCCCACTCAAACGCTTTGCTGCGGCTAAGTGTATCGTGGCCATACTGAGCCTGAGTCTTCTGTGAATTTCAGATGACTTTCAATTTCAGACTGACTTCAGAATGAATGAATGACTTTTGCATTTCAGATTTCAGATGCTCCGACAGCTGACGGTCCTGTTGCTACACAGCTTCAAGACAACAGATTTAAGTTACTGTTTATGCACATTATTTTACATATATTCATTATGTCTCACTGTAAGTATATACGTGTTCATCAGTGATGGCCAGTAGTTAAACTACTAGTTAATTAAACTACCTGATTGTAGTTAAAAGTAGTTATCAACTACATCCAGAAATGTAGTGGCAACTACTAGTTAAACTACTATTTCGAGTAGTTAACTACGGTAGTTAGGTTACTGCAGGCGCCAACTACTTCCGATTTTGCCGCAAGCTTTACGGCACGATTGTGCTTCCGACTTTTACCTTGAGCTACTTCTTTGATGAGAACGGAAGTGCAGAGCAATTGTGCCGTGCACGTATACTAAATCTTCACTTCTATCACTGCTTGTGATGCATATTTAGGTGTCCAAGAACACTATAGTATGGAATTCGTTTTGATGGACAACGTTAAGTAGTTATAGATGTAGTTAAAATACATTGCAGTAGTTAAAGAAGCAGTTTTAACTACCTCCCCTGAAAAGTAGTTGAACTACTAGTTAAACTACTCCATCGCGAAGTAGTTAGTAGTTAGTTAAACTACTGTAGAGGTAGTTAGTGGCCATCACTGGTGTTCATCTCGCTTTTTATGTGTGTGTCTAGCTGTAGATATCGTGTTTATCTCGTTTCTTGTCTATCAGTGTGCCTAGCAGTGTAATGTATACGCGTTCATCTTGTTTGTTATTCATGAGTGTGTCTAGCTGCAAATATGCGCGCGTTTTTCTTGTTTGTTGTTTATCTCGTTCTTGTTCTTCTTCTGTAACTCCCTCGCTCATGTAACGCCCCATCGGGGTAATTTGAGGTATTTACATAAATAAATAAATAAACACGTTGGATATTGTCCTGACTCCCCATCGAAACCCCTTCTCGCCTCACGCACTTCGCGCTCTTGTGCCAGGCAAGGCATGCGTCTCTGTGCACGTCCGTTGAGCATTGCAGTATGTTATGCAATTCCCTCCCCGAATGACAATGCTGAATGAGCGTTTGCTGCCTGCGTCAGATACACGGTACTGATATTTTGTACATGCGTGTGATGCGCAATGTGAAAAAAAAATTCTCAGAGTTGTCGCTAATAAGCACAAAGAAAGAAGGCCGTGGAACACACGGAAGGCTAAGTGGAAAAATCTGAAGTAGTTCTAGCTCGCTATAACCTAAGTAACTACAAAAACTATGTTTAACTCCTAGTTGTAACTACCTTTTTTGCAAGTAGTTTCTAACTACTTTATCACTACCATGTAGTAGTTTAACTACAAGTAGTTAATTTCCGCACCAGCTTGCCTGCGCTTATGCCGCGCATGATCTATGAGCAGCGGACAACCACTCATAGAACCTAAAATTCGTATTACTGCTTCCTGCTCCGTTGAATAATTTTATTACGGAAACAAAATCATCGAGAGAAGCACATGCAAGCATATCGGAATGATTTTGATGCAGCAAAAGTATTATAGAATGTCTTGCACCACCCATTGTGACAATAAGATCTGAATCAATTATAGAAATATCAACAACCAAAAAGAGTACATATATAGGCCACAAGTAACATGAAAGTAGCCCGTTATTTCTCCAAAGTAACTTAGGAACTTCAAGTTCATTTTCATTACGGTTAACTTCGTTAGTAACTTGGTTACATTTTGCACACAGCAACTTATCGTGCAACGAGTTCCTTCTGTCGAGTAACTTTCTCAGCTCTCCTGTAAAGTACCGCGGTTATTAAGAATACAAATTTAACAAAACAAAAAATCGAAGTAAGGTAACACAAACATCCCCGATTCGTCATGTACATGTTGGCCGTGCGCTAAGTGCGAAGTCAGTTCCCGCACGGTACAGATATAAGTGCAAAAGCACGGACGCATTCCGCATGCCGAATTTGCAAGAACTCCAGGGCTGCTTTTACGCCCTTAAGTTTCATAGATATTCTGCTGAGGAAGACATACTTGTATAACTAGACCCCGGATTTCTAGGCAATGCCTACTTTTTTTCTTGTGAATCTAATAGCACCTTTCTGATGCAAGAGCACTAGTTAGGTGATAAGGACGCCAGTAACATGGGTCTTATTTTGCCTAAAAATGCCTATTTCGACGTAAGCGCCTATTTCTGAGTTCCTGCCTAAAAGAGCAACTATGCCCCAAAAAATGCCTAAAATGGCATTTCCTTGACGATTATTCTTTGTTTCAACGCGCTCGGAGATGAAATGGACACTGCTGTCGGTAGTCCAACGCGTTCGAGAAGGAGAAAGAACGGCCGCCGCTCGCGCGTCGTCGGCGCCGGCTTGTCTGCAGACGCACATCTGCAACGCACGTTCAGGAGCCTTACAACCTCAGTCGTCAGTTGTGGTTTGTTGACCGCTACAAACCTCGCAACATGCCGAAGGTGAAGTCAAGCAAGCGGAAGCTGATAAATTCTTGGATTGAAAAGTTCGATTGCTACACCACCGATGGGGATGTAGTATTCTGTCAGCCGTGTGGGAGAAAAGTAAGTTGCGTTCGAGTGGCATCCCAATTTAGAGGGTTGACTGATTGGTTAAAGCTGAGACCAACGGCACATCATTTGTGCCAGACAGCGAAGTTATTTTGACCCGCTTGCTGGCTGATCGTTCTTGAAAGCTCATATCAATGCAGGTCGCATGTGAGAAAAAATGTCACCTGGACCAGCACGCTACCACAGCCACCCATACGTTCAACTGTGGCAAAGACCTCCCGTCCACGTCGCGGCAAAGCTTCCTCAAGGACTGCGCGCCAGATGCAAAGAAAAGTGCTCTGCACGCTGATTTGTGCATAGCACTTGTGGCAGCGAATATTCCGTGGACCAAGCTTGAGAATCCCGCTTTCAGGAGTTTCTTGGAAAAATACTGCAACACAAAAATTCCATGCGAGTCCACACTGAGAAAAAACTATTTGGGATATACGTACGAGGAAGTGCATGCTTTCCAGCATTCGGTCTGAGGTAGGAGACTCCAGCATTTGGATTTCAGTGGACGAGACGACGGATGCCAATGGTAGATACATTGCGAACATGGTAATTGGGAAGTTAGAATCGAAGAAACCGACTCGGCCATTCCTGATTGCTAGCAAGCCACTGGAGAAAACGAACGGCAATACAGTGACATACGTCGTCAACACGTCTCTTAAGATTCTCTATCCCTCTGGGGCTGACGACGAGAAGGTACTGCTCCTGTACACTGATGCTGCTGCCTACATGCACCGCGCTGCCACGCTGCTAAAGGTCTTCTTCCCGAGAATGACGCACGTCACGTGCCTCGCACACGCACTCCACCGAGTTGCAGAAGAAGTGAGAACCAATTTCACAGAAGTCAATCAACTCGTCTCCTCAGTGAAAAAGGTGTTCCTGAAAGCCCCCGCTAGAGTTCAGGCATTTAAGGACAAGCTGCCTGATGTACCACTTCCCCCTGAACCCATTTTGACCCGATGGGGTACGTGGCTGAATGCAGTGGACTACTTACACAGCCACTTTGAAGGTCTGCGCTCTGTGATTCTCGAGTTCTCGAGAGATGAAGCAGAGAGCGTAAGGCGTGCACAGGACATCTTTGAGCTGGCGAAGCTTCTTGGAGAACTGGCGCACATTTCGGCGAACTACGTGTTCATAGCTGACAGCATCAGGCGACTGGAGACTTCCGGTCAAGCACTCTGCGATGCTGTTGCTACCATTGCTGCTGTGCGAGAAAATATCGAGAAAGAAGTGCCCAAGGGGCCTGTCGCCGACAAAGTACTGAAAAAGCTTAAGTATGTTCTGGAGAAAAATCCAGGGTTTAAAATCTTAGAATCAGTGGCTGGTGTGCTTGCCGGAACTGAACTGATGACACCAGAGGAAATACGCCCCTCGGACGTTCCAAAGCTCAAGTTTGCGCCAGTTACTTCGGTCGACGTTGAACGTAGCTTCTCGGCGTACAAGCTCGTACTTAGCGACAGGCGACGAAGTTTCACGCCCACAAACTTAGAAATGGTGCTTGTGTCATATTGTTACCATAACCTCACGTGAGGCAGACTTCATTTCTATTCTTATTTTCCCCACTTATTTAATGTTTGTTACGTTTTTATTTTCTGTAACCCATTGTCATGGGCATTCTCGCATGTCATGTTCTTCCATTACTACTTGTTACTTCCTGATATTACCTCTCTGAGGGAAATAAACAGAAATCCGTCTTCTCGGGAATGCTAAGGCGTGAAAAGCGTGCCTAAATATATTATGCCTATTTTTACGTTTTGATGCCTGAACTGAGATGTTTCGTGCCTATTATAGGCGCCTAAAATCGTTATTTTTAGAGCCTGAACATCCGGGGCCTATGTATAACCCACGTCCCGTGGGCACCAGCAGTTCATCTTGAAGCACTGAGTCTTGAGCACGGGAAGGGTGCGAGCTTTCGTTGTCGACGCACGTATGTGTGTTTCCAAATTCTTGTACCTCTGGGACTTTTTGGCTTCGTTAGGAACTCCACAGGCTTTGCTAAACAGCTTCCAACCCCGCTGCTTTTCGCCCTCTGTATAATTTGTTTGAAACCTCCCCTTCGGAATGGGCGCTCGCTCGTGAGAAATGAAATTAATTGGGGATGTGAAATGTTCGCGATGCTGTCCTTTCTAATTTCGCTCAATTTACAAAATACAGCTCACGTCAAAATAGTAGAGAGACCTAAACAGCCCGGAATAATTACCGCATCTTACGTATGGTTATGATAATAGTTTTCGAGACGTGAAGTGACGAATTGTCATTATTATCGCGTTTGATCGAGATTGATTGTTATTCTCATTGGTGTTGCTGTTATTGTTTTTCCAATATTGCTGGAAAGCGATTTTATTTGCATATTCCATATTTCTGTCTCATTTTGCCTCCTTTCTTTCTGTACTCAGTCTGTAGTATATGGCACCTTTCTTTTTCTTTTTTCAGCCATTAAATATATATCCCCCCCCCCCCCACACACACACTCTCACTGTGTGGTTCCGTCTCTCTCTGTTGGGCTGGGTTGCCAATTCGGTGTGGAATCAGGCCTGTTTCTTCATTCAAGGATTGCCGACTGAAGGAATAACAATACTACATACATACACGAGTACACAGAAGAAGAGGTGGTGGTGGTAGTGAAAGGACACAGAAGAAGAACGAGGGACCAAAACACAAATCAGACGAACCACAAGCGTGCTCTTACTTTCATCAACTGTGACTCTTCTCATTTGTGTTTTGGGTCTTCTTCTTCTTATCTGTCCGCTTTGACCACTGGGGTTACGGAAACGTACCAACAAGCCCAGCTTCAAACTCTTTTTATACAGGATGTTTCACCTAAAGTGGTAAAAAATTCTAACTGGCTACGTACTCACCGGAGGATTGTGGGACTATCGGCACTTACCTTCTGGAAATTTTTGCCACCATTCAAGAAGGCTTTGGATAATATTTAATTCCGGGAAATTTATTTTTGTCAATTGAGCTTTGAATTGCCAAGCGAACCTCCTTTTTTTGACAGCAATATGAAGTCATCCACGGATAACCGCAAACCCAACAAAAAACTATGCATAGTATTGCAACAGAAATAGTCGAAAGACTAGGTAAAAATTACGCTTTAGCCCCGCCTGCTTGATTTTCGCAAAGAAGCGAGCGCGAAATGTGCATCTAGAGGAGGAAGTGTATCCGCCTTCATTTCTTTTGCCTTCATTGTGATAAGACGGTTGTTTCGTTTTCTTTGTGATAAGACGGCTGTCACCAGCATCATGGGAAAGCAGGGGAAAGAAAGGTAAAACAAGAGGCGGGAACACTTCCTCCTCTCCCCAAACCTTCCGTGCGCTCTCCTTTGCGACCATCGAGCAGGCGGGGCTAAAGCGGGTATTTTACTAATTAGTTTCGACTATTTCTGTTGCGATACTGTGCATAGTTTTTGTCGGGTCCGTGGTTATCCGTGGAGGACATCATATTTCTATAAAACAAAAGTGAGGTTCGCTTGACAGTTTTCAAAGTTCAATTGAAAAAATTAATTTTCCGCAATTAAAAATTGTCCAAAGGTCTTCAATGGTGGTAAAAATTTCCAGAAGGTAATTGTCGAAAGTCTCACAATCCTCCGGCGAGTACGTCGCCAGTTAGAATTTTTTATCACGTTAAACACGTGAAACACCCTGTATATTTTATTACACGTCCATCTATGCGCAATGTCGTTGTCTCTAGCCAAAATGGTCGGGACTCTTAGTTCAGAGCGTGACATTCCGCTCATGACGATGCCAGGTTACTTTATGACACGCGCTTACCGGTGCCGCACTCTTAACGGGACGGTCACATCCGTTCCAATCGATTTCGAAAACTATACTGTTATTTTATTCCTCCTGTACACTGACCACGGTATCGAAAATCCCACACGAAATAGTGGTGTACTTTGACCGTTATTCGACAGAATACATGGCAAGAGCAGACGCCAGATGTCGAGAGGACGCCGGAATTCGCTCTCTCGAAAATCGACAAAACGTTAGTCCCTAAGAACCAATGTGGGCGCGGCCTTGAGGAAAGGAATGCGGCGGCCGGGTCTCATAGAGTTACGCGACGCCTGGACGATGCCTTTCTCTCTCTGAGCGCAACGCTCTCACTCTCCGGTTAGGGAGTTACGTCACACGGCCGGAGCTTCTGCGGCCGCGGAAGCAACTTTAAAATTCGCGCAGTGGAGCAGCAAGGGTGAGGCTAAACACATCCCACCGAAACATCCAAAGTCTTCGATTCTGACCGAGGTTCTCGCGAAAGACTACCCAAAAATCTTCCTGAAGCCATGACAACCTTAATTCAGAAGGAGAAGAAAGCTTTCACACGTGGAAATATGACAAAATATGCGATATGCGTGAATTTTCATGCGGAATATCCCATTATGTGCAGGACATGCATTTATATGCACCACAGAAACAATGTAATCTGTCCCAGACCACGGTCGAAAACGTTTTTTCATCGCCCAGATACAAAACCATATCGAGAGAGAGAAAAAATAATGCTTTTGCGTGAAAATCGAGCTCTAATTATGAGAAACAACCGTGTCGGCCAACATACACCCAACACGGTCAGGGTTCCATAACGAAGTCTTCTCCGCTGCACGTCGAATTGTCATATTTCAACTGTTCTGTTCCCAGGCAACTTGAGGCTAGTGTTGTGTTTGTCCATTTCTGTGTTCCAGTCTCACAACAATTACGTTCCATCACGTTTCCTTCCTTCAGCTCCGAAGATCTGTTTTTCCTCAGGAAATTGCGGTTTTCCGCAGACACCGTAACTCCATGGATTCGGTGCTCGATTTAGTCTCTTCGGTCGAAGAAGCGAAGGCGCGAAGACAAATAGCGATGGCTGTCTTCCTGGACATCAAACGGGCGTACGATTCCGTAAGCCACTCTTGTGTTATTCATGGGTTGTTGCAGGCCCAGGTGCCTCATAGGGCGCTGACGTGGCTGTCCGACTTCCTCCATCAACGGAAGATTTTCGTCACTACAGGCGAGGGGGACACAGAAAAGATCACTGTGCCACAGGGAGTTCCCCAAGGAAGTGTCCTTAGCCCCCTGTTATTTAACATTGTCTTGATGGGCCTCAAGGAGTGCCTTCCTCGGAGGGTGCATCTGTCCATCTATGCTGATGATATTTGTGTCTGGACTGTTGGCAAGTCCCGCCCTGCAATTCAGCGTCGGCTCCAGCGCTCACTTGATGCCATACATGCCTACTTCCTGAACGCAGGGATGGACATCTCCACTGAGAAAAGTGCTACCCTTCCGTTTACCCGGAAAGAGATGCGCCGGTTCCAAGTACACATCGGGGGGTCCCCGTTAAGGCAGGTCAGGCACCACAGGTTCCTAGGTGTTGCGTTGGACCGCAACCTGTCGTGGGCAAGACACATTGACTATCTCTCTTCAAAGGCGCAACGTTGGGGAAATGTGATACGTTACTTTGCCGGCTTGCGCTGGGGATGTACTGAGCGGGACCTTCTTGCACTCCACAAAGCGCTTGTTCGTGGCTCAGTAGTCTACAGCCTTCCTGTGTCGCACGGACTATCACGGACGTCCGAACACAAGCTCCGTTGCGTCTTGGCGCGCAGCTTGCGGACCTGTCTTGGCGTTCCGCGTTGCGCTGAGACGAGGATGGTGGTAGCCGAGGCCAGGGAACTCCCAATTGGCGTCCTCCGCAAGAGAGAAACTTTCCGCCACTACTTGCGATTGCGCGCTCACCATCGCCGTCACCCACTGGTACAGAAGCTTCGTAAGCGAAACCGCAGCAAAATCGCGCAGTGTGCGCAAGAACTAACGGACCATATACCTGCCTTCACTGTTGCCCCATCCGCTTCTTCAGTAGCGCCATGGACACTGCCGAAACCATCCATCTTGTCTCACATCCCGGGGATCAAGGGGCGGAAGAGCCAAACCCCTGCTCCAGTCCTCAAGCAGGCTACTCTGGAGTGGATGGACGCTACATACGGAAATCAAACCGCTGTATATACGGACGGTTCCTCCACTACAGGCGGCTCATCTGCGGCATTTGTAATCCCAGAGGAGTCAATTTCACGTGGGTTCCGCCTATCGCACCGCACCTCGGCCACCTCTGCGGAGTTGTATGCCATACTGCTATTCCTAAGGTCTATTTTGGATCACCACCCCCGCATCTGGGTGGTTTACACAGATTCGCGGGCAGCGCTGCAGTGCATAGACAACATGGGCATCCGTGGCTCCTTGGCTCCGGTGGTAGTGAACATCCTGACGACACTCAAGGTTTTAGAAGACAGCGGCCACCGGCTCACCCTCCAATGGGTCCCTAGCCACATTGGAATAAGAGGCAATGAGGTAGCGGATCGTGCAGCTGCTGCAGCTCACCATCGCCGCTCAGCAGTCTCAATCATACTTTCGAATGGAGATAGGCGCTCCCTCTTGTCCGCTTTGACGTCGCCCTGGGCCCATCAGGAATGGTGTCATGACATCGCCCGGTGGTCGCTTCTGTATGCTGTTGACCCAACGCTTTCATTTGACATGCCAAGCGGTTTCCCTCGCCTCTTTACGTCTCTAGTGCGTCGTTTACGACTTAGCGTCGCATTCACCCCTGCACTACGGTATAGGCTGGGCCACAGCACCACGGCGCTGTGTACAACTTGTGGTTTACCGGCAACAATCCGACACATTCTCGAAGACTGCAGCCAGTACGTACGCGAGCGACGGGCCTTTAAATCTCAACTTGAAATGCTGGATCAGAGGCCATTCAACATCTGCAAAGTTCTCGGCCCATGGAGTAACCCTGGACACCAGTGCCGTGCACTTGGCGCTCTTCTTTCCTTTCTGAGGGCCACCGGCCTCCTTCACGAACTGTAGGGATTTCCTTCCCTGGTCATCCTTTCATGTGAACCTTTTTGGAATGGGGTGGGGTCCTGCACTCAACGCAGGGAAACATCCCACATCATCATCATCCATTCATCTATGTTGTTGTTGTTGTTGTTCCTTCAGCTCGCCATATTCGGCAAAAGTACCGTCCACGTCGCTGTTATCTATCTCGAAGTAGCGTTATCGTAAGCATATAGCGAGGTATTTTCTCCATTCTGGCTCTCGTGTTGAATTTACGGTTTCTAATTTAATTTTTGACGTTAACTTAACGTTTGAAGTACTTATAACTAACACAGATAATCAACAATTTGACGCCACCCGAAAGACAGCGGTACCCTTACGAGAAAAAAAGAAAGAAAATGCGAGAAAAATCATCTACACACGTAAAATCCGTTGAACACTGTGACTACAACATGGCGGGGCTGTGAAGCCTCGTCAGGCTATGTTGCCTGCCGCTTCGTCGTCCCTCAGTGTACGCACTTTATGCTGTGTCTAAATTCAGCTAAAACCAATTACGAAAATTCGAACTCCAGTTCGCTCGCTTATCGTCGCTCGCTTGTCATCACTCTGAGAAAGCCGCACGGACAAGTATCAGGTTCCTGGATTAATATGAATACAGACATGTCAAGGAGCAAATAAAACTAAAAGAGACTCTTTCACTGGAATTCGTTAATTTCGGTCACGGACTCCGCTCATTAAGGCGGTGATGTTCAAATGAGACCGGCAGCAAGTCATGAGCTCTCTCGCTTTATGTTTTAGGGGAACATACGCGCACGTCTGTTCTTCTTACCTTACACGCATGTTGAGCTTCGGCTACCTCACCCGACTTTCGCGTTCTTTTAAGTCGTTCCACATTGTGTCTTGATAGGTTTTGTCATCTTTCAATCTTGTATCCTGCCCGATTGCACGGGATGGGGGAATACTCCAATAGCACTTTGCGCTCGGTTCTGCACAGGGAAATTTCGCTGTTTTTAGAACAACGGTACAAGGTCTTATGCAAATACTTCATATTTATATTCAGCTTCGCGGATATAGTGCCGGTTCTTCGACGCAGTGGAACCTTTTTCTTGGGAGAGAAACAGGGGTAGAACGGAAGCGAAACAGCATCTATGACGGTAGAAAAAAAATACCATTGCAATTGAGTGAATGCATGTTTCGCTACTTCGGCATGCGCATATGGGAAGCTCCTCCATATTTAATTCACCGGCACAACTTCGCCACTCGAGCATCCAACATGCATGAATGCGAACTCGAAAACCTGATAGCATCGCGGAAACCCGTCCGAGGGCATGGCCAATGTCGGGCGATGACGACTGGTTTTCTCCTGTTGGTCGCACCACGGCAACAGATTATCAGTCTTAAACTAATTAGTGAAAGTTACACGAGCTGCCGATGTCGGTATCCTTCAGGTGCAGTACGCCAACATAAAATGTTTTTGAAGACCGAAGAGGTTTGTGATGAAGAAAACTGGTTATGTTCAGACAATACGAAAATTCGCTCCTAGTAGGAATTATCCGTAATACGGAAACACGAAACTAAAATTGAATGTGAAATTATAAGCTAAGTATCTGAGGCGAGCAATACTGCTTGCAATACTTATCGCCAATGACGATAAGCATTTCAATTTACCTCAGTGGCTTTTAATTCTATTAATTAAAGAGTGATATTAAACGGTAGGAGCAACTTATTTATTCACAGATGGTAACAAGGCTTTCGTGCACGAGTGCAGTCTCGTGCACGAAAGTCTTGTTACCATGTGTGAATAAATAAGTTGCTCCTACCGTTTAATATCACTCTTTGATCTACTCATCACCGGCAACTTGACATCGCCTATTTTTCTGTCGTATCTTCTCAATTAATTAACATTATTTTACTACTTTATTAATCGATAATTAAAATTAAAATTAATTGTATTAATTTAATTAATTAGGCCCAACACTGTTAAAGATGAACTTCACCGCATAGCACGCTCCTAGCCAACCATCATCTCGAGTGATATCGTTCTATGCCCTGATTTGTTGAGGACGGGAGGCGTACGCCTTTTTTGTGACACTTAGGCTGTTCATAATTGTCACAGAAAAGGCGCACGCCTCCCGTTTTCAACAAATCAGGGCATACAACTATATCATTCGAGATTATGGTTGGCTATGAGCGTACTATGCGGTGAAGTTCATTTCTAAGGTGTACAGCAGTGTCAAACGCCAAAACGAGTGTCACCCACTAAAGCATTGGAAAGATGGGAGGTGGTGGGTTCGAATCCGACCACCGGCCGTGCTGTCTGAGGTTTTCCCTGGGTTTTCCGAAGACTTTCCAGGCGAATGCCGGCACAGTTCCCCCTGGAGTCGGTCCAGAACGTATATCCACCCCCTGTCCTCCACTCCTTCCTGCTGTCCCCTCTCCATCTGTCCACATCTGTTCGCCGCTCATAGCCGCAGTTGATTCGTGGCGCTAACACGCACAACAAAAAAGGTGTATATTCTACTTTAAAAAATAAATCAAAGCTATGAGGAAAGAAGGAAAGAAACTGTTGTAGTTATCCTGAGGAATAGCATTCCGAAGGTAATACGAGCAACGTAAGCCCTACAGATTCGATAAAGAAGCAGAAAATTATCACGCGATGTCGCCAGGGGATATACTAATCAGTCTACAAGATTGAGCGTAGATCATGTCCGGATGTGACACTCAACAGATAACGCTAGGTGAGCTGCGTTTACATAAATGCGACAAAGACGTATCGTATCGACTTGTCGCAACGAATCCTCTCCTTTCCCTCCTATTTTTTTTTTTTTTGTATAATAAACATATTCCCGCTCTCCGACAGGGCCACGTCAACTAGTCCACCAGTCGGGATAGGTGTGAGTAGGTGCGATAACTCGATACTGTACGCTTTTGTCCATTCATATAACCGCGGCTAGAGACAGCACTACCTACTCACCGTTTTCAAAGGCAGAGGGAGACACCGAAAGGCCAGCGTCCCATGACTTCAACAGATATGCTCCGGAAGCACCACTTCTCCCACTAACCGAAGACCAGAACTGATAAGACAACAGGGTTAGGAAGAACCTGTCGTCCTTGTTGACGACATTACAGTTAATATGAGTATATTAAAAAAAAAACGCACTTCATCGTCGTTTTCTTTCTTCGCTTTCTTGGTTGGCGACCACTATCAGTGGCGGCTTCAGGTGGTCAACAGAGACATTGCGGAGGCAAATCTTCCCCTGCTGTTCACCTCCTTCTTGCAATATACGAGGGGTGTTCAAGTCAAACCGGGACTTTTCAGTTTTCGCAAAAGTAAAATGAACTTACAGGCGAGAAATTTGTTTTATTTTTCAACGTAATCTCCAGCTGCACTAATGCACTTGTCCAGGCGTTTCACGAGGGCTTGGATGCGAGCAGCGTAGAAATCCTTACTGGCGCGTAGCAGCCATGATCGGACCGCATTCTTGACCTCGTCGTCGCAGCTGAAGTGGCGACCCCCAAGGAACGCCTTCAGTCGCCCGAAGAGATGGAAATCGCTGGGGGCGCGATCTGGACTGTAAGGGGGATGTGGCAGCAACTCCCAGTTAAGTTCCTGTAAGGTGCGTGTCGTGAGATACGCGGTATGCGGGCGTGCATTGTCCTGTAGGAGGAGGACTCCTTTAGTGATGAGGCACGGCTTTCCGAAACTCGAGGTGTTCATGAATGATAGTGTTCAACGTTCCCACACAAAGGCCCGTCTTTCGAGCCAGTTCGAGACATGTTATCTGTCGATCCTTGAGGATCAGGCGCTCCACAAGTTGGATGTTCTTAGGAACTCTGACACTGGGCTCTAAGCCGCCCCGGCCGGGATCGTCCTGCGCTGACGTACGCCCGTCTTGGAACCGTTTGCACCACTGAAACGCTTTGCTGCGGCTAAGTGCATCGTGGCCATACTGAGCCTGAAGTCTTCTGTGAATTTCAGATGACTTTACGCCTTCATTCACGAGAAACTTCATGACAATTCGCTGTTCGATGTGCGCGCTCACCTCGTTGTCGGCCATCTTGTCCAGCACGTGTCTTCTGTTTTGCACAAACTTTGGACCACCACGTGGTGAACGCGGAGGCCTCCCGTGTGAAAATGACGAAAAAGAAGTAGTGCGAGCCATTTGTACACTCAGGAGACAGAAAGTCCCGGTTTGACTCGAACGCCCCTCGTAGTTACACAACCACATCCTAGTAGTAGCGAAGTAGTTTGAACTAGTGCGGCTAGGATGTAGTCACACTGGTAGTTAAACTACAATTTAAGGCAGTAGTTAGCAGTTATAGTTAAACTACTAAAAAGTACAGCATATCTCTGCTGGCCCATATGCTGGCGCATATGCTGAAAGCCCCACATGCTCTGTGTCCTGCCGGGTTTGAAAAGTTATTGGGAAGTGCGTGTGATGGACAGTAAACTAAAAGGCATAACAAGAAAAAAAAATCTGCTTCGTCGTTATCTCGCTTTTTTCCTATGTGTCTTACATAAGAGTGAGTTTTAGTGCATCCTAAGATATCGCCTTTGCGAACGTAAGGGATAGCGTGGTAGTTCTGCGCACTGCGCGTGCGCAGAACCACCAACGCTATCCCTTACGTACGCAAAAGACGATAGCGTACTATGCACTAAAATTTATGATTAGGAGAAGTAGCGGTAGCAGAGAAAGAGTCCGTCGCTACCTATATTTGTAGCGGAAATACTTTTTTTGCGTTACAAATTTAAAATGGCGGGATCGTTACTTGATCCGCTAAAAAGTAGCGAATACGGTAGCGCTAAGTACAGCACTGACAGAGTGTTATAGCTCGGCAATGGATCATATCATGCGACAACGGCTCGTATAGTCCAACGTCCAACAAACGCTGCTCCAACGTTCATCGTCTACGTCCGACACACGCTCTCCTACTCATATTCAGAGACTCGACGGTTTTTCGCGGAAATAGCAGCAGCATGATGTCTACATTTCGTTGTACCAGCGAAAACCGTCACTGCGGTAACTGTCACCAGCACGGCTTGTAACGCTGAGTAGCGCAGCCAGTGTTCTATGGCCGTGACAGCCTCATTGTCTGCTCTTTCCGCCCTGTCATGCAAAGCCACCTGCATAGAGCTCGAACGTGACGCTCTATTGGTGCAACGCAACATAGCCGAAAAAGAAATAAAGAACGTCGTATCCTCGAATTTTCCACCGTTGCATTTACGGTCGTTTATCTCATTTGAGCCGCACACGGAAGCATTCGGAACTGAGTGCTCAGGCGGAACATAAACTTCTCGTAAAAAAAGAAACCTCGGGAGAACATGCCCGGGAGAACAAATGCGACGCGGTACACATGCGTGCAACGAACAACAGGACGCATTACTTTACGAACAAAACATTTAGCGCAGGAACGGTCCTGCTGGTTGTTATCTCACTGAAAGTGTACAGGAGTTCACGTATATCAGCAGTTCTTCATTCAAGGAGTGGCTGTCAGAAGTTTACTTCGTCAAATTGCACGTGAACATCCTTATACCGTTCAACTGCTGCAGTCCTACTGAAAGTTTGCTCCAACAGAAAAAGTGCGACTTCAATGAAATGATTCGTTTACGGCACCAGAAAATGCTATCGGTCCTGCCTGCCGATATGCTAGAACCGTGCACGGTTGATAATTGATAGATAATAGTCAATCGAAAGTTAATACGCATTGTTATTGAACCCTGGGACGGAAACTACCGTTTATTGCACCCTGTCCGGTGTTTCCTTAAATTCCCATTTTGCTTTCCACCCGACAGAACCAATCCCGAAATTTGCAGAGGACCGTGACTGGGGGGCATTGATGTAGCAAGTAGACCGTTTGTGGAAATTGACTCAAAACTCTGAGAAAAACAATAAATTTAACACATACTTCTCAACTTTAATATTCGTCCAGTGCGCGTGTTTTATATAGTTGCACTGGATATTAGTTTGCATCATGTCATCTCTCTGAACGGGCCTCGCTGTCAAGGCGTCGACACACAACACTTCCCCTTTTGCTATGCAACAAAAAGCCGTAACTCCAACGTCCGGACTCCAATTGCAATATCTATAGATGAGCCCGGGCAAATAAATTCGTCCCCGCGCCGCACCCGGACTCGTATGTGCAACCCGCGACCGTATGTGCATCCCGGGGCAGATCCAAGATTTTTCTGAGGGGGGATCCTGCCTTGGACAGCTTCATATACGCTGCCTAAGGTTAATTGAAACTCTATGTAACGACAGAAATTGAGAGGGTCAGACCATCCGGACCCCTTCCGCCAAGATCCGCCCCTATATGCAACCCGCTGCGTGAGGTGCGGGCGCAGTGCGGTACATCCGCATTTTTCCCGCAACCTGCAGTTCACTGAATTTCTACCCGCAAAGAGCGAAACGGAGAAACGAATGAGAAACGAGAACGACATCACTGTGAATGACAGTTAGTTGTGAGCTTGTTATGTGGTTGAGTCTGCGTGGGAAAGCGACTCACATGGCAAGGTCTCCTGCAATCTGACTACGATATTGTTGCCGGATATAGTCGAGGTGGAAGATTCGTATACGTCCGGGTCCAGGCGGAATTTCCACGCGCGCGTGCTGTTTCGCTTAATGTTCGATATCGAATGTGGCAACTATTTATGCGAAAGCCACAGGGCTTCCGGTGCAAGGTCAAATGTCCATGGGACGTATGGAAAAAAACTTTGCATTTTTTGCTCTGTGAAAACTGGGAAAAATTCAAAAGCTATTGAGTAAGTTACGGTGTCAAAAGTTATAGTTTAGTCACTGGGTGTGATGCGGGTATGTCTGCATTACCCGCGGACGCATTGCCGTGTATACACCCACATTTTACCCGCAACCCGTAGTGGCACTGAATTTCTACCCGCAAATCGCAAAAAAAAGCGCGGGTGTCTGCGCGTAACCACCGTCTGTACCCGCTCACCTCTAACTTAGATTAGAACGCAGAACACAACACAACACTAGAACGTAGCGACAGAAACATAAGACGGAAATCTATCCACACGGGTGACATGTGTGCTGGAAACCTCAACCGTGCTTTCCCATCGCAGCTCATGAAACACCAGCAATTCAACGAAAGAGGAAAGCTAGGGAGTACACAACGCCTGGTCCCAAAATGAAAACGAATTACTCGCGAGGTATACCCACTTATTCTTTCGTCCCGCGTTCTCTCCTTTTCTCTTGTGCTCTTGAATGCTTGCAGAGGGCTTCGGCTTGTTCCGACGCGCCAATTTGGAAAATAGCCAGGAGACAACTGGGCTGGAGAATAATCACCTGGCTGTAAAGTTGGTCCGATCAGTAGCGATCGATCATCAGACAAAGTGACTGGCACTTTTCCCATCGTTTCTCATATATTTTTGTGAGGTATTGTGAGGGGCTCTATTTTCATTTACTGCATAGCCACTTGGGAACATTTCACGAGGGACTTAGGGGCAAGTTACCCCTGAAAGTGACGGCTGAACCGATCTGTAGTTGTCGACAGCCACTGTGCCCTACATGTGGGACATTGTGTGTGCAGCGCATTTTGTCCAGTCTACAGCGTATGTCTCACCTGTCCTGTGTGCATGTGTGGGCGTGCTCCATCCACTTACGGGGTTACAGCGAGACCCACTATGGAACACCTCGAACTCGTCTCCTCATCATCCAGTATCTTTTTTGTTGCAGATCTCCATGCGTATTTTGTTTACAGGCAAGCCAATTTTTTAGGTGACACATAAGGGGCACGTAGATATCTGGAACCTAGGGAGCGAGAGGGTAAGTTGAATTAACTTGTTACGTCATTACATTACAGGGAGGGTCTTTTTGCGGCTACATGCTTCTCGTGCCACAGGGTAGTCCTGCGGATAATTTACCAACTTGGTTCTTTAACGTGCGCCGGAAATCTCCGACATACGGCGCTGGAAGCAATGTTTACCTCCCCCACATCGTAACCGGCCAGGGTCGAACCCGCCATGATGAGCGCAGCAAGCCAGCACACTACAAACTGAGCTACTGGTTTCAATGTATACATTTGCTACATACGTTTCTTTGTCAGCTCTTGTGGCCAGCATGCCTTCTGTGTGTGTATTGTGCAATATTCCCCCTTCGTGTATCCCTATAATGTCTCGAGAGGAGATCCCCGTGCACGTGGAGGGCATGTGTGTAGAGCATCCTATTTTCCTCTTTTTTTCTTCTTTCCTTTGCTAGCGTACCGCCTGCTCCAAAACCTCAAGACACGCGTTTCTCTCTTGAAGACATATGATACTCTTCTGGGATGTGAACCCCAACTTGCTTTCATGAAGGATATGTCATGTATATACGGTTATATATAGGCCATGGGCACAGGCCATATACATATAGGCCGTGCATATACGGTTTCTGCCATTAAGGCACGGGAGCGACCTCCTGTGGGACTCCCTTCTTGCACCTGGTGTGTATTCGTTCTCTACGCATTCGTGATCGTAATAACATGTCTTTCGCGTGGCGGTAGACTCTTTAGCGGGTACGCTACCTCACTTCCTGTTCCTGTTTTCTACACGCTCTTTGAAATCTCATCTTATTGAAACGTATGATCTCAGGTCCCTATCAAGCCATGCGGCTTTTTTGCCCTGTTCTTTCTTTCTTTCCTTTTCCCCCGCGCCTCGTGTGATATGCAGGCTGTGACGCGGATTCCCCTTGGAACCGGATGCTTTATATCCTAATTGCTACTGCACAACTGAATATTAAACACAATCATCTATCTTTTTTGGTTCGTTAGGTTTGGTGGAACAAGTACGATAAGATGAAGAGTGATACTCCAATTGTCGAAACTGGAAAAGAAAAACAAGAAATACGCTCCGGCTCTTTTTGTTGACTGATTCGATGAGTCGCAGAAAAAGTGAACCCATCTTTGTTTTTGTGTACAGAGGTGTCTTTGAGAAGGAGAATTGGGTGAGCTACGTGTAGCCCATAACGTGAGTTTTGTAGTACGCAGCATTTCATTCCATGTGCACTCCAGCCAACAACTGCATTTCGTGCATGAACCCAAGCAGCACAATGTACTGAAAGTCGAGTGCAATAGGGGTGAACGGTATGTGTCTTATCAATGTTCTTTAGTTGCAGGGGCCTGTTCAAGGCCTTCCACCTACCCGTCCACCCCTATTGCACTCGACTTTCAGTACATTGTGCTGCTTGGGAAGCAATATCTATAGTTGTTCTTTGTGCGCTGATCGTGATAATGTATGATGAGATCCATTATATTGGAGAGATGTTGAGATGCCACAATATGTATCTTCTTCACTTGCCACATTTCTTGGGATATGTTTTTCTATGTCTTTGTTTATTCCTCGTGCCGACACCGCAGTCGTCCACTTTGCCGCCGCTGCGACCCTGAGCGCTACGTTGCCCGACTGGCATTTTCCCCTGTCTTTACTTTCTTTCGTATCGTCTAAAGAACAGGTACGTGCGAAAAAAAAAAAAAGACTGCATCTCATGATGAGTAGCTCTAAAATTCAAATGCTCTATATTCAAAGAGGGGCACACGCCTCTGGGATTTCGCTCAGGAATTCCTACGCCGTTTGATCGATGTACCCGAAATGTGAAAAGAGAATTATAGCAAAAGCTCCTTTCTTCAGGAAAAGACAAAGGAGATGCAATGAAGAAGTGCCAGGGTGGCTGGAAGGTTTTACCTTATCGCATGCATGCACTGGCTGCGCTTATCCGCGTTTCGCGGTAACTCGTCTGTGGCTCCTCGGGAGTCAGAAACGAAAGAGCAACTGGGAGACTTGCAACAGTGCGCTGCGTATCCTCAAGCAAGTCTGTTTCCAAGTTGTTGTTCTCTTAGAACGCGTACATTAGCAAAATAGCATGCTACCTGCAATGCGGTATACTGGGCCGGAGCAGACGTGTTGTCCATATAATCAGGGTAAATGGGATGGATTCAAGACGAAGAGCGTGTTTGCAACGACAAAGCACATTACAAACAAGAAATCTATAGCACAGTTTGACTATAGCGCCACAAATTAAAGAGGGTGGACTCGTTTAAATATCTAGGCATCACCGTGACATCTAAGTTAAAATGGGATACGTCGGAAAAGGAAAAAAAAAAGAGAAACACTGTCAAGGAGCCCGCGATGAGGGAATCACACACGTAACATGAAAAACAGTTAGGAGCAACTAAGATTTATTTGAACAAGAACTTTCGTGCAAGAGACCGCACTTCTTCAGGTGCACTTCAACCTGAAGCAGTGCAGTCTCTTGCACGAAAGTTCTTGTTCAAATAAATCTTAGCTGCTCCTAACCGTTTTTCATGTTACGTGTTAAAATGGGATAGTGATATTAACCAAATGTGTTCCAAGGCAAAAACCGTCTCTGGTTCCTAAAAATAATTTTGAAATGAAGTGCCAGAGAAGTCAGACTGACAGCATACAAAACCATGATTCGCCCTATATTAGAATATGGCAATATTGTGTGGGATCCGTTTGCAACCAAATAGACAAGGCAAAGTGAGCAAATGCAGAGAATGGCCACACGTTTTATCGTATGTAATTTCAAAAGAACAGCTTCTGTGACCCATATGTTAGAAATCTTGGGACTCAAAAGTCTTGCACCTAGGCGGAAAATGGCGAAGCTGAAAACTCCTTTCTGTTGTACCACAAGTAAAACGTAAGTTAAACGTGAACACTAAACACTATATACAACCTCTGCTATCTCGACCACTGCGAGGATTACATAGTATAGTAAGGCCATAAAGCCATATACCATGCTACAACAGATGTGTTCAAGTATTTGTATTGTTACAATTTGGAACTCATTGCCCCAGTCAGTAGTAAGTACAGAGGACATTTCAGCTTTTGTTCATAACTCGGAATCCTATGGACATAGCGGTTAATAAATCATGTATATTATTTCATTATAGTCTATCGCAAGAAACGCTTTGATGGCCATATGTATTCAGGTGTTGACGTGTTACTCTTGTTAACTTTCATACCATCGACTTCTGGATTTACTAACCCCCTAACCCCTCCTGTAACGATCCTTCTGGGACTAACAGTATTGAAAAAAAGAAAGAAGTTGTTCCAATTTCTTCTGCTGATCCTTTGTAAACACTATACCCCAGAGCTAAAATGAACAAAAATAAGACTGACTTTACTCAGGAACAACGTTGAATCCTAAATTGGACACAGTTAGCAGTATATTGACCTGAAAAGCATCGCAATACCAAATGCAAGTAAACCTACTTTTTGGGCATGTGAATCACGTCGCTGGGTCAGTGCATACTTAAAGTCGTAGGGAACATTCTCTTTACTTTCTCCACATTACTGAGTCACATGACATCACCAATGCGAACTGGTTATTTCTGCTGGTGAATCTCGTAAAACATTTCTGTATTTTAAAAAAGTGTTCTGCTGTGTTGGACGCTTCATAACGCTTCGAGGTTATGAACTTGAATCCCACCCACAAGTGGGGACTAGCTCGCAGTCACAAAAATGTACCAAGTACTTGAAAATATTTTTTTTCTAATACCTTTCAGAGCTAACGGTGACTCGTTTCGAAAATGACTGCTGTGTTCGGAGCAGAAGAGCTAAACAGATGTTTTGAGGAGGAGGGGAGAGGGCGGGGGGGGGGGGGATGGTACACAACCCACTATCACACAATGTAACGTAACGGAGAGAGATAGAGAGAGAGCACGTAGCTTCCCGTGGGCTACCTGCAACCATTTGGGGAGGGCTCCCAATTTGGAGTCTGATTTTATGATAATAAAGTACGATTCCACACAATGTGTAACAACCAAATCGATTTTGGTCCGGATATTAAGACACTCCTTTTTTTTCACAAGTTACCTTTCGACCCAATACGTTTCAGTTTCAACACTGAGCCAGTTCATTTCAAACGCAAATATTTATCTGTATCTTTTTTTTTTTCTATACATTTGTACAGAATTGTTATATATACTTTTTTTTAAATTAAGATTCATATTATTTATATTTTTGGGACTGCGTGTCGGGCTTGTCCTGCAGTCCTCTGTGTCACAGAAAACGTGTATATTGAAATATAATGAGAAACAAACAAACAAGTCATGTGAGAATTAGATTGATGTAACAATGCGCTTTCCAATATTTCAACCCGAAAACACTCGTACCCATTACTAGAAGAGGACTTATCCTCGGTTCACATATCGAGGAATAACACCCGATATTTAACTCCTGAATTTGCAGAAACCGTTGTACCCGACATTATAACGCATTTGATACCTTGGATTGAAGTAAAAAGCCTGAGGTCTGAAGCCTCCGATATGCCGTTCTCAACTTCAGGTGCTTCAAAATACGATACTGGCACAACCACACCAAAAGAAAGTTAACGATATCGCGTTATACCTGATATCTGTTATCCAAAGATGTCCACTGGATGACAAATCCCTCAGTAGTTGTCGTACACAGTCTGCCGAGAGCACCAGACTATGTTACATGTACGGGCCACTGACACAGGCACAGCAGGAGCAACCGGTTTGCCGCACAACGGCTAACGAACACCACAACTTAAATGCGAACAGTACTTCCTTGCCTGCACAAGAGAATCACTACATTGTACTAACACAGAGACGACGAAGCACAACTAGGAATTAAGACTCGACGACAGCACAGGAGACGGGTTTGTAATCCCAAGTTCCGTAAACGATCCCAACCGTTTGAAAGACGGCCCGTGAATGCTGATGCCGGCAGGCGGACGCGAGAGCACTGGAAAGCAGACGAAAACTAAGCGGTGCTTCGGTATTTCGTTTTTTTTCTCCCGTGGGCCGCTGCGCACGCCCTCGCGTGGAGGAGAAGTGAGTTGTATTGTGCAGAGAATGAGACTGCGCGCGATTTGACGGCAGGATATCGGTTCCTTTTCCAAGCAAAATGGCAGCTGTGGGACGAAGCTTCTTTTGAGCCACAAAGTAATCGAAATGCGATGTTGGTTTGGGATATCCGGACCCTGCCGCAAGGTACTAAACGGGACGGTTAAGTTGCACGCCGTTCAATGAAAGTGACAACGCAACGCAAGTAGGGTGGCGTCACGATCTCCGATCGTTTTGGTGTTTAGGTTTCGTTGTACGATCTTTCGGCGCTAGGTAACGGTATAGGGCTCTCTGTTACTCCAATCAAATGTGGCACAATACTCGTATCGTTACGAATTGAAGAAAACAACGCCACACTGCTAACAAATAATATTAACGCTAATACTGTTCCTCTCTTTTACCACTCCAGTATCCCGTCTTCAGACAACTCGCTGCCCGAATCTATCTAACGGTGGTTAAACTATTTGCGTTATTTCAGACAGGTGGCACCCAATATATGTATAATACATGGCAACCTGCCACCAAGATAAAGTACCTAATTTCGTTTTCTATCATCACAGTATGTGCATTTGAAGTGTGCATTATGTGCATCTACATATTGCGCAAAGCAATAATATTTCAAGTGGAAGAAAAATATCCGCGGTTTCCAAACACAAGCTTTTCGCTCTACATAGTATCCTCGCATTCCATGTTTATTCTTGTGCCTATACCTATATTCACTTTACAGGTCCATTCTTTCCTCTTATACAACAGTTTTATCTAGTGTAGGCACTTCATAGCTATTCCACTAACAACCGCTGAGGCTAGCGCACACAAGCAAAGAAACACGGTACCTAGAGTCTTCAGGTGACAGAATAACTAAAGAAGGCAATGTGAGAGGTCAGTAAACATCTGTTATTTTTGTGGGAAGCGTCTCGTTATGAAAGTATCAGAACTCGTAGGACGAAGAATTCAATTCAGTTTCTCCTTGTTTATTTACTTCCTTATTTTTGTGTAACGATTAAAGGGGCGCTAAAATGCAAAAACAAGTTCGCTTTAAATTACGCTACACGTTGTGTTAATTTCGTACTTGTTATCATACTTCAAAACTTCGATTCTGTTATGAAGTTATAATCAAAATTATATCGGACTCTTTCTTGCTTCGGCGCTAAGCAGTGAATGTCGTTTCAGCTCGAGCATCGGTGTTTTTAGTCCATACTGCGCGTGCACGCGCGCGCCACGTCATGAAGCAGTCCCGGTGAAAAACATAGTCCGCGTTGCGAAGCGGACTGGCGTCGCTGTTCCTATGGACTTAAAGATAAATGTTGTGAGTGGAACATTCGCGAGAAGGGGGGGGGGGGATATACATTTATTCAAATGAAAGGTCATTCGCGAGAACTGTTGTGGGCTACAATTCAGTAAACGGTATTGAAAAATGCAGCAGTGCACATCGTGCCGCGCATATACGGAACACTACGATGGGACCCGTTCCAAATCCACACGCAACGATAGGTATGCGAGCGCTTCTCCTGCTGTCTCATTCGATGCCGCCAATCTTTGCCTCCTGGGGATCCCATTCGCTGCCGCCAAAGACGGCTCTGTTTTCGTAGCGTTTTTCTTCTAAACGGTAGCGTTGTGTGAACTAATTTTGTTTGAATTCGACGAATTGAAACACGGACTTTCAGTTGAGAGGAAGTTGTTTTTGCATGTTAGTGCCCATTTAGCCGCCCTCCCGTTTTTTCTTTCTTTCTTTTTTTTTTTTTTGCGTTTGAAGCAAGCTAGATAATAGCGTATTCCGCTGCAGGCAGTATTTATGAAATCTCATTCCCCGACTTCAAGACGAAAAGTTAAATACGCAAGAATGGTAAGTTGAAATGGTTCATATGGGAACAGAAATGCAAACCACAGTCCTCCATTACCACAAACCACCGGGCATGGCCGAGCGGGCAAGAGCGTCCACTCGTGAGTGGGAGCAACAGTCGTGCTGAAGACTGGGAGGTGATGGCACCACCGACTGTGCTATCTGCAGTTATCACTGTTTTTTTTTTTTTTTTTCGGCAGACATCCCAGGACCGTTTGCCCTGGATTCAGCGCAGGACGCACACTATCCCCCCTGTCGCCTCTTAATCTGTCCACATCTGTACGTCACCCATAGCCACAGTTGCTTCGCGGTGCTAACAGCGAATCAGAAAAAAAAACGGAAACGGCAGCAGTAGAGACCAAAAGGCACGGCTGTTGAATTCCGGTGATAGCTGCTACTGTTATGCACCTAATAGTGTTCGTTCTTGTTTTTTTCCCCCTTTTACTGAGCACTCTATTCGAGAAACGGCATATTACTGAAATTGTAGCTGGGTAACGGTAACGGAAAAAGAAACGCACATCACCGCCTCCCATTACCGGAAGTGGCAACAGAAACGAAACTAATACACCGTTATTGAATTCACGTAATGGCTTGATTGTATCTCATTACGGCCGAAGTCTCATTACGCCCAAAAGTCAAAATGTGTATTGTAACCTGCATTGATATGCAATGTTGCAGCCAGGTATGGATATACATTCAGCAGGGTGTAAGTCATGCAGCGTGCCCTTAGGGCCCTTATTATATATATATATATATATATATACAGTCGACCCGCGTTTATACGGACGGCTTCGTTTCCTGTGAAAATGTCCGGATAGCGGGGGAACCGGATAAGTGAAACACGAAAATCCAGAGTGATCCTAAAAGGACATCTTTATTGACCAATACACAGAAAAATATCCATTGCCATCTGTTTCATTCTAATACACGCATCCAGTTCTTGCAAACCTTTGCGAATAGCATTGCCTTGCGAAATATTGTTCTGTTGCTCAAAAAATAATAGCGCTGTTCTCAGTGCCGCCCGCACATTTTCTACCATCACAGCTGGTGCATCCACGCTCTCATTATCAGATTCTTCTTGAGCACTATCGGAAGCGACGACACTGACGATGTCGTCATCTACGGTTGCAGCGCAGGGGTCGTTGTTGCGGACCTTCTCAGTCTGACGTTGAACTGACCAGACTGCTCTGTGGATTACTTCTGTGTAGCGTCCACAGTCGGAAAGGGCGAAAATTCTTCCTAGCAACACCGTCTTGGTCTCAGTAAAAAGATGGCCACCACCAGGGTTCTCGACCTCGCTTAACTAGGTGCGGGCCAAGTGTCACTCCTGGACATTGAACGGATAACTGAAGTCGATTGTTGGGTATTAGTCACTTCTGTTCTCTGGAATTGTCGTCCGAGTCCGGAAGCTGAAGTCCGGATAAACGAGGGCGAAATGCATGGGGAGAAATCCGTCCCCATGCTTTTTTGTCCGAATGGCGCAGGATCCGGATAAATGGAGTCCGGATAAACGCGGGTCGTCTGTATATATATGCAGGGTGTCCACGCTAGGTGTGAACAGATTTTTTAAAAATATATATAACACTTTTTCCAATATGAAATCAATTGCAATGTAGCATATGCTGAAGGGCACTCCCTAGCAGGGCGTTAGCAAAGTCCAAAGGCAATGTCTTAATTAACTTTCATTAATTAACTTTTTAATTATAAAAGCTACAAAGTTGTCCCAATGAGAACATCTGTTCCTTTCGGTCACCTGATATCGTAGCCGTTTTCAGAACAAAAATCAGTTCGATAGATCGCCCGCAAAAAATTCGTGAAGGAACGCCATTTTTTTCTTTATTTTGTTCATTGCGCTTCTTTAGCATATGCTATATTGCAATTGATTTCATCTTGGAAAAAGTGTTATATATATTTAAAAAAAATCTGTTCACACTTAGCGTGGACAACCTGTATATATATCTTGAAAAGTTGGAGTTGGGTCGGACGGCTACGTAATTATAGTGAACGTTGAGATAAATGGGAGACAGAAGACGACAGTACGGGAAGTAACAAAAAAAAATGGTTTATTAAAACTTAAAACGTATAAAAGTTAGGGGCGATGTGTACATTACGGCGGATGCTCCGCCTTCTTCGGGACGAAATAGCTAAATGTGGCCACGAGGCTGAGAAGGGGCTTGACAATGACGTCATGATCGATTGGGGGAAATTCGTATATATATATATATATATATACACGCACATATTGCGAGACAAACAGTATGTTATCATACCACAACACAATGCAGCATATTGTGTAATGTGTACACTGTACACCCACAAGCTGGTGTTGATGTGGCTGTGAAGCATGCTACTTGTGGGCTAGATGAATATCGACTTTGTTGTGACACCTTTTTTTTTTTTTTTGTAGTCATTCTACAGTCACTGGCCAAAAAGGAACACCTATCTCAGTCGAGATCAGCTTATTTCCATTCGCCTTACAATGGTACAATTCCTGTTTCTAAAATGAGTAAACCTGCAAGAAGCAAAGAGCAACCATGAATAGGCTACAATATTAAAAAACATGCATTTTTACTCTACATGCCTTGTTTTAATGTGCACAAGCGGCATACGTATTGATATGTGTCCGTTATTTCATACAAGGCTAACGTAAATCTTCACCGAGAAAAAAAAAAGACAAGCCTTAAAAATGTGACTTCCAGGTAAACACAGAGCATGACAATGAAATGAATTTTGTTTATTAGTTCATTCACTTATATGAAAACGTGTGAATATGAAATAGTGATACAGAAACATTAACAATGAAATATTGCAATTCATGAAATGACGTATTCATGAATTCCCTTTTCTCGTTTCTTTTTTATGAACGTTATGAAAGATATCAAAACACGAAAGGAAGCCTATTGGTTGCCTCTCCTTCTACAGCATGCAAAACGTGATTAGCGCTGAGATGAACATATATGTCCATGACGGGAGTAATTTTCACTGATCAAAATGAGGTCACGTGGGATTGCATGACGCTTGCGAAATGGGCAGCAATGGGTATGGCCAAACGAAACTTGTGGATTGTGCATTGCAGTCCATGGTAGCTGCCAGAAAATCGAAGCAAACTTATGAGACACTGGATTATAGGTATGTTGGGATCTTTTTTCGTTCCTACACACAATTTAACATTACACTGCACGTGGATACATGGGCATGGTGTCTCGCGATGCTGATGTATTAGCTTGGGGAAGTGCGTATGGTTCTAGAGTTTTTATTTTTGATCGCGTAATCGGGACATCGGTACCTCTCGCGTTGTGGCTTACATGTGACTAACCAGACTAACGAAGTGCTGTGCCCCTACTAGCGCTTCCTACAAACGACAAAGCCAAGCATGTGGGAAGGTATAGCGGCGTGTTTTTGATTACTCATATATAACGACAAAATGCTTTGTTTTCAGGTTGCTGCCACTGTATTATATTCCATGTGCCCGCAATTGTCTTGCGTGTATATGATTAAACCCACGACGTCGCAAACCACAGCGGAAGTGCTTTGCGCACACACGCTTCAGCTTGAAGCCTGCAGGTAACTTCTGCTGCTTACACTTCTGATAAACTGATTCTGAATTTACATATTGTAGCTTAGAGTAATTCCGAATGCCCAAGACGACACATGCTTACAACACTGTGACATCAGCGCAGTGGCATACGTGCCCCAAAAAATGAACGCGGTGGACTCCTCCGCCCCACGTATCCGCCCCATGTATGTATTCCGCCTCCTGAAAATATTTTTCTGGCTATGCCACTGCATCGTTATGACATAATTGTCATTGCTGTCCACAGTTTCTTGAATATGTCTGGAATATATGAAAAAAAAAAGTCTGGCTGACAACATATGTCTTACGGTCATCATCGAACAAGAGCATATGCCATTTTGTACAGCACCTTATGTACCTTTCTTTTCTTTTTTTCAATGCGGTCGTGCGGGGTGCGACCTCAATCAGTATTCCACTATCAATATACGCCATAGGGCGGCCACGGAGAGCGCGTACGCCGTCCGCAGATTGGGCGTTAAGGGCTCAGCGCGCCAGCTGCAGCCCGCGAATGGCGTAGCACATCGAGGGACAAGCAGCCCAACGGGCATTGGCTGCACGACATGACCCAACAGTGAGGGAACACAAAGCGGTTGCTATGAGATGAAGCCGACAAGATTCAAAATTGGGGTATGTGAAGCCGAAGCCAAGAAACGAAGGCGGGAGAACGAACAAGTACGCGAGCACGAAGCTGTGGCTGCGAGATGCAAACGGTCCCAGACGTGTGTACTTAACCATTGTTTAAAGGGCCAGGTGAACGAAGAAGAGGTACACAACAACACAGACGCGACTTTCGGCAACTTGTTTGCCGCAGGCCAAAGGAATCTTGTATACAACCTTGGGTATTGCAGGAAACAAAATTGTTTTTGTGTTTGACGCCACAAACAAGACGTTTCTTATCTCTGTTCACCGGTGGAATCATATGGCGAATTCGCGTGGTCATTTCTTGGCTGATTTTTTAAAGCCAGATTCCGAGCAACTGCGTTCGCTTTGTCAAAACGTAGAAATTCACATTACCGCGTTCACGGTTGCGTACGGTGTCTTACATGTACCTTCGTTCCATCCTGAAGGATGTTCCGTTACAATGATTCGCTGTCAGCGTACGTAACACGGAAGCGCAACCGTAACCACAGCAATGTGAATCAGCAAGGGGGATACCATCTCCGGCGGCCCCATGTATTTTCTATGGGACAAACTTTGCACTCTCTTTCGGTAAATAATGAACCGATGTTCACGAGACTGGTCTTGTTCGAGGGCATTCGGAAATGCCCTTTGTCGCTCCAGGAAAAAATATTGGTTTTCTCAATTAATTTTTCTAAACACGTCTCTGAAGTACAAAAAATTACCGCAATTGGATACTCTTTGGATAAGCTTTGGAACGCTCTTCTAAAACAAACTCTAAAAGACCTATGCAGAAATTTTCCTGGAGCGCCAAAGTAAAAATCTTTCTAGAGCATTTTAATACCAGGATCATCCGCATCCGATAGTCTGTCCTCCCGATATATGATAAAAATGAAGGTAGGTAACATACCGATTATATGTCAAAGGGTCCAACGTGCTGGAGGGTCCAACCAGCAGGAGGATCCAACGTTGAATCCTTCCGCTCGTTGTATACTTTAACACTTTGGATCTTCCAGTACGTTTCGACCCTCCAGCTCGTTGTATACTCCAACACGATGGATCTTTCAGCACGTTTGGATCCTTTAGCTCTTTGGAAACTTCTTCACGCGTTCCCCTATACTTTGCGGGAAAGATTAATACCGCAATAAACAGATGGCCGAAAAACATTGCGCGCCTGCGGTTGGGGACTAACGGACTATATTATGCATCGGTGGTATGCACATCACCTGAACGGAAAGCGCGGATACGCACGGAGCCGTAAATCAAAATGAACGGTAGCATTCGTGTGTGTTATTCATACCTGGCTGAATGCCATTAAATTACAGTCAGTGCAAGGAATGCCATTGCACAGTCATTCACTGCCAGCCAGCCTCATGGCCACAATATGTTTATATTCGTTCTAATGCACCTACTTTTAACTGCTCCATCACGTCATAGTTTTTTGCGCATTATGTTCTTTGTTGTGGGCTCCCCCCCCCCCTTTGGCGCATTATGTTCTTTGTAGTGCCCCCCCCCCCCAACTGAGGCTCTTTCTCTCACTGTACCTCTATGTAGAGTACGTTACAAGTGCGGCATTTTGTGTTACTGTTGGGCCAAATTGCTACGCAGTACGTACAGTGCTTTCACAAAAAAAAAAAATATATTCGCATATAATTCCACGGTCTAGTAATAACATTTGCGGTCGGTTCATTTCATACTGATCCCTTCACAAAACGCAGCAATATTTAAACCTACACAATCCCTTTTCTAGCTGCATGCATTTCTGGTAAAAGAAATAGGATGAAATTGGAGCAGCGACTCTGGACGACACTTGGTTCCGAAATGCGAAATATCTGTGCACTTATTTCGACAATAAACAAAATAGTGCGGAAAGGGACAACACTACGTCAGGGACGGTAAGATTCCTATTGCGGCTATACGATCCAGGTATC
The DNA here is from genome assembly GCF_037126465.1 of Ornithodoros turicata. Taxonomy (NCBI): domain Eukaryota; kingdom Metazoa; phylum Arthropoda; class Arachnida; order Ixodida; family Argasidae; genus Ornithodoros; species Ornithodoros turicata. The sequence goes on along the minus strand of NC_088205.1, from coordinate 54,774,219 downwards.
TCAGAACATCACTGAAAGCTGATTTTGTAATATGTAGATGTGAAAGTAAGATCACGGGGTTTGAACCCCGTATCTTGTTCCCCTGTTGCACCCTGAGAGGTCGCGTTTGACAAAATCGCTTCCAAAACGGCACTCGAAATGGCCATATGGCCAATTTCACCCAACTTCCGGGCTTAATATCACTTGATATAGCAATAATATTAAAGATATCCTAAGCTGATTTTGGAATATGTACATGTGGAAGTAAGATCACGGGGTTTGAACCCCGTACCTTGTTCCCCTGTTGCACCCTGAGAGGTCGCGTTTACAAAATCACTTCCAAAATGGCACTCGAAATGACCAAATGGCCAATTCCATCAACTTCGGGGCTTAATATCATTTGATATAACAATAACATTAAAGATGTCCGAAGCTGATTTTCTGATGTGTATATCTGAAAGTAAGATCACGGGGTTTGAACCCTGTACCTTGTTCCCTGTTCCACTCTGAGAGGTTGAGTTTTACAAAATCGCTTCCAAAACGGCACTCGAAATGGCCAAATGGCCAATTTAATCAATTTGGGGACTTAATATCATTTGATATAACAATAATATTAAAGATGTTCTAAGCTGATTTTGTAATATGTAGATGTGAAAGCAAGATCACGGGGTTTGAACCCCGCATTTTGTTCCCCTGTTGCATCCTGAGAGGCCCCGTTTGACAAAATCGCTTCCAAAACAGCCCTCGAAATGGCCAAATGGCCAATTTGATCAAGTTGGGGGCTTAATATCATTTGATATAACAATGATATTAAAGATATCCTAAGCTGATTATGTAGTATGTGTATGTGAAAGTAAGATCACAAGGTTTGATCCTCGTACCTTGTTCCCCTGTTGCACCCTGAGAGGTCGCGTTTGACAAAATCGCCTCCAAAAGGGCACTCGAAATGACAATTTTATCAAGTTTAATATAAAAGCGATATAACATACAAAACGGTATCATTTGTATATTACTCACTCAACGCAAAGTTGTCTATTCTGTTGGAGATCCGGAAAAAATGACCGTCCGCCTTTCGAACTCCTTCAGACCGGCCGTACAGTCTCAGCGCATGCGTATTACGATAATACTGGGACTTAGTCCGTCGATCGCCTAGGAGGGGAACCCTGTCTGAGCCGCAACTTTGAAGGCCCTGGGTGCATCAGGATTAACACTCACACATCGTGCAGTGGTTGGTATGTGGCCTAGAGGACGTACTGACTGAAAATAGGCGATGACATTTCCAGAATTTGACTGTCATTGTCGAAAAATCGTAGTCTAAACATGGGCCCTGTGCAAAAATCGACGGAATCCCCATAGGCGCAATGCATTAAAATTCATTTGGCCAGGGTGCACTAGGTTTACATTGTGCTAGCGCCTTTCATGTCTCCAGGGGTTCTTTGCATGGTGTTCTGCTGTATTAGACGTAATCTTAAAATTTTTATTCTGTTTAGCTGTTAATTGGCATAAACGCAGTCTCCCATTGAATTCACATACTGTAAGGGCGCTTCCCGCATAGTGGCGGAGCGCGCCGGCAGGGGGGGGGGGGGGGGGGGGTGACCGCGAATTTTGGGATTGCGAACATCGCCATTTCTGATGACAGCTTGGTGTTTCTCTCCAGGATTTCTTGGGAGGGCTGCCTTGCGACGGCCATGGGGTCGCGAAGAAGGGCCTGGACCCGGTTCTGCGTTGCATGCTGCGATACCTGCAGCCACTGTATGAACTCTGCAAGGGTTGGGTGGCGATTCGGCAGGCGGCTGTGCAGGCTGTTGTGCCAGCCCTCGACGCAATTGGTCGTCCTGGGCCCTGTATTGCCGTACTGACCCCAGGTGTCGCGTATGGTGATACTTTCCACCCAGAAGGATACGAAATACCTTACAAAACTGTTCAACTTGGCTTCTTCTATTGGTGTAGACACTGGTCTTGCTTGGAAGAGGTCCTTCGCAAAGCTCAGACGGAAAACCTCGGGCACAAAAGGGAGGTGCCGAATGCGGCTGAGCCATTCGTTTACAGCAGGGTTGCTCCTGCAAAGGGTTTTCAAGCCCAGTTGGTCACGTTTCTGGTTCACGGCCTTAGCAAAGCGAAAGCGAAAGTGAAAGTGCTGCCGAGGGGTCACATTGAGGGTTATCGTAGGTTAAAAGAAGTCCGGTGTGAATGGCATACTCACTATTAATGAACTCCGCTCGCTTCCAAACACGTTCTTGGCAGCCTGAATAGCGATGCATTCAAAATCGAAGAGCCAAGTTGCTGTTTGGAGCCCACCGGTGCTTGCAAACGCTTTTGCTCAACGCATTCTTGAGTGTCGTAAACAGCTTTTCGTAGGCCGCCACGTCGCATGCTTGCATGAGAGCGTACAGGGCGGGATGGGCCTCGCCCTCAACTAGGACGCGAAGCGTGTAGAGCTGACCAGGGTTGTGCAACTTCAGCGGGCTGTAGTTGTAATTTCCATCACCGAACACAAAGTCTGCGCGAAACACAGCCTCCCAATCTTTTTCTGCAAAGAAAACCGACATCTTGCTTCCGTCGACTTGATCCTCGGCTTGCAAGAAGAGCTCTCCGTCAGCAGTTAGTCGGAGCTGGGGCAGCAATGCTTCCAGCGAGCTTCCTCGCAGGTTAGTGAAATGACGATTTGATGATAGCGCTCTCCGCTTAGAACCGAAGCCGTAGCCCGTCGTCATACTGTCTTTGATATCTTGCCGGACGTTGGTGTCACAATCTGAAAAGCGGTCGTCAACGGCCGACAACGCTTCGTCGTACGCCTGACGGGGCCGCTTTGGACTTCGTCGAATTTCTGTCCGAACTTCATACAGATACCTGTTGCCCAGAACTTGAGAAGCTGTGACATCCACTTGTGGTGTGTAGCTGTGCGGTGTCCTCGGATTGTCAGGGTCCGTGACCAACACCCCGTTCTTAACTGTGAGGTGGGCAACCGGGCATCGCTCTCCTTCCTCCCTGGCAGATTTGCTGGCCTTGTAGCATGCTATGCACCGATAGTAGCTGATTGAAGGGACTCTCGGATCCTTTGATTTGAACGAAAACTCCAGTACAGAATTCGTCCATCTCCTACTTTGGTACTGAGCGATATCGTGGGTCCAATTGTGGGAGTGCAAATACGTCGGGGCACCCCAGTGGGAATCCATAGAGAAACGGCAGATCCGCACAAGGCGACCACCACAACCAAACTAAGCAGAAGGGCAGTGGTCGTAAGGAGTTTAGCCGATGAATCGTCTTCAAACAATGAAGTCAACGCGTGTGACCTGCATAAGTGACATGTCAGACATTCGGGAGGAACACTGGGATGAAAAGGAGGACACCGACCCGGACTTCGAAAGTCGTCTTTGTGTTCGTGTATGTGGGTATGTTAAACAATACGGGAGGTCGCCTTGCAAGTTGTTTCTGCAACAGTTAGTCAGAGGACACTGGACCCTGTATATGAGGCAGGGCCGACCCATTTATTACTGCAAAAATATTCCAAAGGCCAGAGGGGCCGACATTCTGAAGAACTATTGAACTCCAAAAGGTATAGGCTCTCGCATGGCCTGGCACTAACGATGTCTATTTCATGAGGGACGAAACCTCTAAGTAAATTTTGTTACGTTATATCGGAGCTCTCTACTTTACCATTTATTATTGTTGTTATCTATCATTGGATCCTTCGTCTCGCATTGTATCCTTCCTCCCGTGGGATCCTTGTTCCCGTTGGACCTTCCGTCTCTGCTTGGACCCATCTTCACGGTGGATACTTGTTCACGGTGTCACGTGACCCGATTGTATCCTCCTTCTTGTTGGACCTGTAGCAGACGACACAGATGGCGTGCGCCGTGCGCAGGCACATCGAGTTTTGCACGCCCCTCGTGTTACGCGCCAGCCTTTGACCATTCTACTCGGCCAACCTGATCGAGTCCAGTTGGCACCCAGCCGGCAATAAAGAACCTTCCGTTGCAGTCCTTTCTCTGACTCAACACTGGTGACCCGGACGTTCGCAACGTCCATGAACTACAACGTAGCACCCGGTGCAGGGCAGCCGTCCGCCGCCCCTGCCACCTCTTCCGCTATCGCCCCACACCCCGAGGGTTCAACTGCTGCATCGACCCCTTCGACAGTGCAGCATCTCGCCGGGCGCCTCCCGTCCTTCTGGCCGCAAAACCCGCAAGTCTGGTTCTTGCAAGTGGAGTGCCAGTTCGCGCTGGCTGGCATTACCAACCAAACTACGAAGTACCGCCACGTCGTGAGCGTCCTGCCTCAGGATGTCGCCGCCCAGCTGGTCGACCTGCTTGCCACTCCCCCCACGCAGAACCCTTATGACACGCTGCGAACTGCTATTCTCGACCGGACCACAGCCTCCGAACGGCAAAGATTGCAACAGCTTTTGACAACCGAAGAGCTGGGCGACCGCCGGCCCAGCCAGCTTCTTCGCCACATGCAGTCGCTCCTTGGAGACAGGGCTCCTTCTTTCGACCCTTCCCTTTTGAAGGAGCTATTCCTCCAACGACTTCCTGCCAATGTGCAGATGATACTAGCTACAGCTACCAGCCTGCCTCTTCCAGACTTGGCTGCTCATGCGGACAAAATCATGGAGGTTTCTTCCTCACACATCGCCGCCATCCCCGCTGCAGTTGGCGTGCAGCCAGCCCATACCCACTCCGTGCCGGTCCTTTCCGGCGGCGATTCCCTTGCCAACTTGAGGGAAGATTTCAATCGCCTATCGGCCATGGTCGTCTCTGCCCTACAACAACCACGGGCACGCTCGCGGCGCAGAAGCTCCCGGCGCTTCCGTTCCCCCAGCAACAGACCCATTGCCCGCCCACCAAGTCATGGCCGCGACGGTTCCCCTGCTCCTGGCCTTTGTAGGTACCATCGCCGTTTCGGCGCAGAGGCCCGCCACTGCATTCTGCCTTGTACCTGGGAGGGAAACTCTTCCGGAGGCCGCTAACGGCTGCGGCCGTCTCCGTCCCGTTCAGCAGCCGATTATACTTCGTCGTCGATCAGACATCTCGTACCCGCTTCCTGGTCGACACGGGGGCCGAGGTTAGCGTGCTCCCAGCCTCCGCGGCAGATAAGCGACGCAAGCCCATTTTTCACCTCACGGCTGTGAATGACACGGGAATCCCTGTCTTCCGGCAGCAGTCCGCCACTCTCAATTTAGGACTGCGCCGAAGTTTCGCTTGGTTATTCCAAGTCGCCGCCGTCGACCACGCGATATTGGGCGCTGATTTTCTTCAGCATTTTCGCCTAACAGTGGACATGGCACGGAAGCGACTGGTGGACACATCAACAAGCTTGTCTGTGCGCGCCTTTGATGCCCAGAAGACACCCATCAGCACTGCCAGGGTGATCAGTGCCTTATCCTCTCCCTTCGCTGCGCTGCTGAAGGATTTTCCTTCATTAACTCAAGCGCCGGATTGGTCGAAGCCCGTGGCCCACGACGTAGTCCACCACATCCACACCTCCGGCGCCCCCGTCTTCGCCCGCCCACGTCGTCTGGCGCCAGAAAAATTGAAGATCGCACGTGCCGAATTCGACCATATGCTTGCAATGGGTGTCGCTCGGCCGTCTTCAAGCAGTTGGTCTTCGGCACTGCATATGGTGCCTAAGAAAACCGGCGACTGGCGCCCTTGCGGCGATTACCGTGCTTTGAATTTAGTCACCATTCCCGACCGCTACCCTCTGCCTCGCCTTCAGGACTTTACCGTGAACTTGCAAGGCGCCACCATCTTTAGCAAGATCGATCTCATGAAGGCGTACCATCAAATTCCGGTAGCCCCCGACGACGTCAAGAAAACCGCCATCACCACCCCGTTTGGACTGTTTGAGTTCCCGCGCATGCCTTTTGGCCTGCGCAATGCGGCTCAAACATTCCAGCGGTTCATCGACTGCGTCGTGCGCGGTCTTCCGTTCGTCTTCGCCTATATTGATGATCTGCTAGTCGCCAGCGCCACCCCTCAAGAGCATGAACATCACCTCCGTGTCCTGTTCGAACGTCTCGAAGCTCACGGAATAGTTGTCAACTCTCAGAAGTGCGAGTTCGGGGTGCAAACGGTCGAGTTCCTTGGCCACAAGGTAACACCCGAAGGCATCTATCCGCTACCAGAAAAGGTCCAGGCAATTACGACGTTCCCGCAGCCTCACTCACTCCATCAGCTGCGGCGCTTTTTGGGCCTCGTTAACTTCTACAGGCGTTTTATCCCGTGCTGCGCCGAGACCCTTCGTCCACTCGAACAACTCCTTAAGTGCACGAAGTCACCGTCCAGCTCACTTCCTTGGACACCTGAAGTCGACACAGCCTTTCAGCGAATCAAGACCGCCCTCGCACAGTGCACTATGCTGCACCACCCCAAGCATGACGCCCCCACAGTCCTCATGGTTGACGCATCGGGGACTGCTGTAGGCGCAGTTCTCCAGCAGAGGATCAGTGACGCTTGGCAGCCTATCGCATTTTTCTCCAAAGGCCTGAAACCAAATACAGCACCTTCGGACGGGAACTTCTCGCGGCGTACTTGGCCGTTCGCCACTTTCGCCATTTTTTGGAAGGTCGCGCATTTACCATCCTGACGGACCACAAGCCCCTCACGCACGCCTTCCAGTCGGCCAGCAGTCGGTATTCTCCGAGAGAGATTCGCCACCTAGCATTCTTGGCTGAATTTTCGACCGACATCCAGCACGTTAGGGGGTCCCGCAACGGTCCTGCCGACGCCCTCAGTCGCATTTCCTCCATTCCAACAGTCACTGACCCCTCGTCGCCGGACGTCATAGCCGAAGCCCAAGCCCACGACGAAGAGCACCGCCTTTTGCGCCTCCGCCCGAGCTCCTCGCTGAAGCTGTTGGATTTCCCTGTACCCGGTTCTTCCCGCACCATTTGCTGCGACACCACGACGCCCCGGCCAAGACCCTTCGTCCCCGCCCACCTCCGACGGTCACTCTTTCCTGCGCTGCACAACCTGGCCCATCCTGGCATCCGTGCGTCTCAGCGCCTCGTAGCAGTCCGCTATGTGTGGCCTTCCTTGAACAGCGACGTGCGAACCTGGGCACGTGCCTGCCTACACTGTCAGCGTTCGAAAACTCACCGCCACACTGTGACCCCACTAGGGCGTTTCGCTCTCCCCGACGCCCGCTTCGACATGGTCCACCTGGACATAGTGGGACCGCTGCCCCCGTCCTCCGGCAATCGCTATCTCCTCACCGCCGTGGACCGTTACACTCGATGGCCAGAGGCGTTCCCCATGCCAGACATGTCAGCCGAAACTGTCGCCGCCACCTTCTTGTCTATGTGGATATCGCGTTTTGGCGTACCCTCCCAAATCACAACCGACCGGGGGCGGCAGTTCGAAAGCCAGCTCTTCACCGCTTTCGCTACCCTCCTCGGCACCACCAGGATACGCACAACGTCCTATCATCCTGCTTCTAATGGCATGGTGGAACGTTTACATCGCCACCTCAAAGCCGCACTCATCGCCCACGAAGACAGAGATCACTGGGTCTCCCATCTCCCTCTCGTGCTCTTGGGTATTCGTGCCGCCCTTAAGCCGGACCTCGGATGCAGTTGCGCCGACCTCGTCTACGGCTGTTCACTCCGCCTCCCCGCAGAGTTCTTTAGCCCGTCGAAACCCGACATATCACCTTCGGCCCTCCTTCAGCGCCTTCATCGCTCTTTCAGCATTGTGCGAGCAACCCCGTCGAGAGCTGCATCCCACCATAGCCCCAACATCCCCCAAGACCTGCCTACGGCAACCCACGTGTTCCTGCGGACAGACTCGGTGCGCAAGTCCCTCTCTCCGCCTTACTCCGGACCGCATCCCGTCCTCGCCAGGAACGACAAAACGTACCGCATTTTGGTAAACGGGAAAGAGGATACCGTCTCGGTCGACCGGCTGAAACCGGCCTACCTCGAAAACCCCGGCATTGTCGCATCCTTTGCGCCCGGTCCCTCGTCGTCCGTCGCTCCCAACAGCCGCTCCTCTGCACCCGGCCGCTCTAAGCATGTCTCATGGTCGGACAGCCAAGGCTGTCTCCAGCGGGAGGGCCCTGTAGCAGACGACACAGATGGCGTGCGCCGTGCCCAGGCACATCGAGTTTTGCACGCCCCTCGTGTTACGCGCCAGCCTTTGACCATTCTACTCGGCCAACCTGATCGAGTCCAGTTGGCACCCAGCCTGCAATAAAGAACCTTCCGTTGCAGTCCTTTCTCTGACTCAACAGACCTTTACGCTCGTTGGACCCTCGAGCCACAAGCGATCAAATGAGGGACGAAACCTCTAAGTAAATTTTGTTATGTTATGTCGGAGCTCTTTACTTTACCATTTATTATTGTTGTTATCTATCATTGTATCCTTCGTCTCGCATTGTATCGTTCCTCCCGTGGGATCCTTGTTCCCGTTGGATCTTCCGTCTCTGCTTGGGCCCATCTTCACGTTGGATACTTGTTACGGTGTCACGTGACCCGATTGGGTCCTCCTTCTCGTTGGACCCTTACGCTCGTTGGACCCTCGAGCCACAAGCGCAGGCGATTGGTGAGAAAAGAATCCCTCCGCCACACAGCAGCGTAAATTCCACACCCTATCCTTGATTCCCTTTCCTGCGAGGTTGCCTTCTCCCTGTTGAATTGGAAGTCCTTGAAACAGCCCTTTTTGGGAGACTAGGTAATGTGACGGCAAAAGGGTCTGCTGATTGAAGGGGGATCCAACAGGGTCACGTGAGAGCGTGAAAAAGTATCCAGCGTGAAGAAGGGTCCAATGCGAGACGGAGGGTTATTGTTAGACTTATTGTTCTCCGCGTAGTATTTCTTCTTATGCAGAGCATTTGGTACGTTGTCAGTAGAAATGAGCGTACCGTTTTCTACTCATCAAAAAACTTTGGTATTTGTTACAAAAACACCTCGGTAAGATAATTCATCCGCACAGGTGTTTTAACCATCCACTGGCGCAACACATGCGCGCAGCGTCACCCGCATGCATGTACCGAGATGTCCATGTACAGAGATATCTGTACCAGAAAGTCCTGTAACGAAATGTCTTCTACCGAAACGTCCGTATACCTAGTAGAAGTTGTAAACAAAGATGTTTTGTCGCCTATTATCCTCCTGCCCGATTGTGACCGTTTCAAATAAAGGAGAAATAACAAATGGAGACTCGTAAACATCAAGCGTAGGCTCGCTTGCGTGCGTGTTTTGTAGATTGATGATATTTTATATGCTTAATGTAATCAATCAATCAATGCACCACACTTTTTCTGTCAATACACAGCAGCTGGCTTTGCGAAAACATTCTGTCTGCATAATGTTTTAGTCTGGGAACCCTAGCCAAAGAAATATCACCAGGTCAATATAACTTTATCGAAATAAGCGCGGGCGAACGAAACGTAACACTTGGACTTTGCGTGCTGGTGTCGAAAAACTCAGACATGAAAAGCTTAGGAAAGCTAAGATAGCATCAACCCCAGAAGTCAGAGACAATGAAGAATAATTCGCCTTGGTCGGACCTGCCTTTTTTTTTTCTTTAGCTCAGTTGACTTTGGAAACCTACACATAACAGGAGATCCCTGCACCTCAATAGTCAAGGAGGTCACACGTGTTTATGGGACTACACAATCCCGCGGAGGTATAACTCGTAACAAGGGCATTGGTTACAGCTTTACCTTGCTGAGACCCGGGTGTTTGTGTGGCGCCATCTACATGGAACAAGGTCGTGAATCGGAGATAGCTCCTCTGTGATATCCCCTCTTAAGCGTGAAAGACGAGGCTCGGCCACTGGGCCGATGGAAGAAGAGGGTTTTGCGACAGATCTGAAATAGGTGTCCACTCGCAGCACCGTTTCATTTTATGCTCATTGTTGGCATACTGACTACTGGGCTCCTAAAGAATATACAGACACCAAGGAAACGCCGATGGCCATCCCACGGGTATCGCACCATGAATGTATTCGGACGTATACGCCTTTTTTACATTCTTACATCTTTTACATACATTCAAGCTAGGTCCACAGAACTGTGAAAATCAAGCCAAAAATATGCGCGCCATGAGCCCTGAAGTCTCCGATATGGATGCATTCCTAATTTACCACCTCTCTAGGTGCCTTGCATAATAATTGTGCGGAAGGATCATCGCCTCGAGCAGCGTCATCGGCGTCATCTTCTCAGCTAACCAACCATCGTTACGGTCATTCGAGTACTCCGGGACACAATAAACGAGCGTCCTTCCGAGAAGCCTCTTCCGGAAGGACGACAGTTGCCGATGATTTGTATGACTTGGTTATTTATAGCTGAGGAGATGATGACGCAGTTGATGATCGGCTGGTGACGATGACAACTACAATTCATCCTCACATTACGTATGCGTGTATGCCGCAGTGTGGTTGGGTATCTTTTGTATCAAGTTCTTGGTTAAATACTCTATACTACTCAAGTTGGCGAGGAACAGACCTCGGAGCTTCAAGGTAACTTTTACGAAAAAGTCAGACCTGATTCATGTTCGACCTGATCAAAGATTCGAGATCTGGTTTTGATCGAGAATTGGGTCATTTCCAGATGTGACATTCTTATAAGGCCGGATCAGGTTCGTATGTCATCTGAATAAACTTTCCGGATCTGATTTTGATCAGGAACTTTGCCATTTCTAGATCAGTGTCTGGACGACTTCACGCCGAAGTTCAGCGAAGACTGCTGGGATTGGGTTATGTTAAGTGACGCGACTTGGTTCACCCTAATTGACAGCAGAATTACAAACATCAGCGCTGCATTAGCATTAGGATTAACAAGTTCCGGTGATTTGCCATGATCACTATTTCTGCAGTCCTTGCTGTACTTCGACCTGAAATACTTGCTGGACTTCGACCTGTCGACCTGGTCCCAATAAAATCCAGTACATAGCCTGAGTTGGACATTGAAATAATCGCCGTATGTGGTCCTAACTCGTCCATCTGACTGCGTGTACTCTATAATTTGTACACATCTACATAAGGAGAGATTAAGCAAAACGCGTGTTTTATAAAAAAATAAATAAATAAAGAGCCGTACACTCCACATGCATAACATGCAAAGATTTCGGTAGGATGTTTACGCACACCTTGAGCCAGAAAGAACTCTGAAAAACGTAGCACATGTAGTACAGTAGTAGCAGTGTAGTACAGTGTAGTAGCACATAACTTTCTCCTGACTCCCTGGTTTCCCTCGTTTCCTGGTTTCCCCCTGCTTTCCCTCTGGATCCTCCATGTCTATGATTCCCAGTTGTGATGTATCTTGGGTAGAATAAAAAAAAGAGAAATTAAATTAAATGAAACTGTAGTCTCAATGATGTGACTGTAAAACGTCACACGGCTTATCCTTTTGTAGGCTTGCCAGACTCCCTGTGTTTTTTTTTTCCCTCCTTGCATTGCCTTTTGGCTCCCGTAGTTCGTTCAGCCCGAGGTACTTCTTCAACTCTCACTTCGTCTGTATTCCATCCATCAATGTTCTTGCCAAGACCCATGGTTGGTGTAGTCTGAAAAACATTATTCGATCGTGTTACATAGTTGCTATGTAGGCACAAAATCTCCCAATGCTTCGTGTTCTCTTAATGTAGGAAGCATTATCATACACACATATCATGTAGAAGGCGAAAATGTTCAGAGCTGTTTGGGAACAAGAGGGGAACGGCTGATTATAATTGAGAATCATTCAGGTACGATCAAAGATAAAGCTGTTATCCAACGTTGACTTACCAGCTCCAGATATTTCGATATATTTCAAATACAATTATACTAACCAGCCCAGTTCTCTGTTCTGATGGTTGATTGACCGCTTTCGTGAGAACTCCCTAATAATTCGTGTACTTCCAATTTCGTTCCATAGAGAACTTTGAATGGCTCTTCTCTCTTGTTTATTTCAAACATTCATATGTTCATTACTTGAAATATTCTCCCACAGTTATTTTCCTTTTAGTCTGCTGTATTTCAGTAATAACTGCGGTATCAATGTGAGCCAAAAGTCTGTTTATCTTTCTGCGGCAGATGTCGCTTTTTGTAGCCATTTGAAAGCCATGTCACTCTGGAGTTGCCGTTGTATCTACATTAAACGTGTTGCTAATGAACGCTGCCCCCCGTCTGTACTCGTCCTCTGTGCGTTCGTTCATCATGCTAGTGCCATACCATGGCCAAGCATATATTGCTCCCTCCTGCATTCCATCACAGAGAAATAAACGAGTGAGCCCTGACAAACAAAACTGCAGAAAGGCTAGATGTGCAGAAACCAAGATATAGAATGTGATAAAGTTCGATACAATCAAGGAATTTGATCTGAAGCATGCAATCTATGCTCAACAACAGACCCGAAAACAGAAAGAAATTCCCTCTAAATACCAGTAATGAAGCCATTAATTGCTAACCAGCTCAACACGTAATTCAAACCAGAGCGATGCGTTTAGTTTATTGTCACGAATAAGTTTGTAGAAAACTATTAAACCATTATAATTACGCGTAGATAAAAAGTACATGACAAGCCCGCGAGATAACGTAAAAAGAATTACGATTAACCGGTTAGAAGCATGAATAATTCAGTTACAAGACTTTGGTGCAGTAGCCTGCACTTCTTCAGGTAACAAAACACATGGTACAGCGAGACTTTATACATGGTCAACTCATGAAAAAAAAAAGGGGGGAAGGAAGAGAAGAAAGAGAAAGAGAGAAAGTGGCCAAGGGCTATACAAAAACCTCAGATGGCAGACGGCTTAAAATGGGCACAAAAATTTGGGGAAGCAGTTTAACATGCCAAAGCCAAATGGAGCATCCAAAGGGACAATGCAAGAAGTTACAAAAAGAGACACTAGACAAGAAACGAGAACACACCCAGAGCACTTCCTAAAAGATTAACTTGAGACTCGAAATGAAAAAACGTGGCACATGCACAATGGGTTACAGGGTCAGGTTCGAGACATTGCGTCGGACATGAAATCGGCCCAACCGTTGCTCCACAGTCCTTTGCCGAAAAACCATGCGTTTTTCTTTGTTTTGTTTATTTTCGGCCCCGTAAACGCGCGCGTTTCACTCGCATTCTGATGTGACAGAGGCAGGGGCATTCTAGGGGCTGCAGTTCCAAAATTCAGACGTGACTACTGCCTGCCGAGTACGAATCGCGAAACGATAACCAATCGCACTGTATCAGACTGTGACACGTCTTTTATTTCTCTTTCTTTCTTTTTTGTGAATGCGGATCGTTGATCAGGCTGATTTGTGTCGCAAAAAAGCCATCCGATCAGCAAGCTTCAGTTGCAGACACTCTCCCCCAAGGTCTCAAGGTCGCCGAAAGAACGCCCTTAGCTCTTTATTCCTTCCCTTTACGACCACTTGGCAATTATGCAAATGCAGCCCCCTAGAATGCCCCTGCCTCTGTCACATCATAAGGCGAGGGAAACGCGCACGTCTGCGGACCCGAAAATAAACAAAATAAAGAAAAACACATGGTTTTTCGGCAAAAGACTGTGGAGCAACGGTTGGGCCGATTTCGATTCTGAAAACGGCAATAGCATCAGGGGAACAAGATCTACCAATGTTACATTTGAACAGAGCCTCTATCTCTATTAATTGAAAAGTTAGTTAGTGCAAAATAATGAATACGTGACGACCAAGCAACTTTCTGATGCCTCATAAGGTGGGCCCAACGTCGTAGAACGTGTCACCGTTGGTGAGCATACGGAAATCTACTTCGAATATAGTAAAAAACATATGTTCGCGGTTAGCTGGGACACCCTGTATGACGCCATAAGACTCCAAGGCAGCTGTTGGAGAGTGAGTAATGATATCCTGTGAGTAACATTTTACAGCGGTAGCTGGCAACGGGAAGGTTCCAGGAGACCTCCTCACCTCTCCGCATCAGAGAGGAAGAAAAGAGAGAGAGTGACAGGTATGCGTGCCGGTGTGAAAAGGGTGAGCGGTGCGAGAGGTGCGCTTCAGGGAACTCAAAAGGAAGCACACATTATAGAGAGTTTAGGCACATCTGAAGCGTTCCACGGATGCAAACCAAAAACAGAAAGGAAGCTGTCAAACACAAGATGAGCAACATGATGCCAGCAACTCCAAAAGAATCAAATGCTTGGCATACCATATTTTCGGAACCGTTGTCGTAAAGACCTTCTAACCTGCAGAATCTCTTCTAACCCTCCTAAACCTCCCTACTTAACCGGCACCGCGATAATAAACAAACTGGTGTGAGCAGTGTGACGCCGTGTCAGGTGTGGATCCGGCGCCTCGATTATGGCATCATGCACACGGAGGTCAATATGGCAATAAGGAATCAGTCTTTAAAGGGACAATGAAAATATATTTGATAAGCCTACGATCATGTTCCATTTCGTCCTCGGTGCTAAGCCATTCACACTGTGAAATATGAAGTTGAAAATCGTTCAAATAGCGAAAATATTCGCTATTAAACATGGCCGAGAACGGCGGCTGCTACGACCCCGCTGCGAGGCAAACTGGCCGTGATATCAAACACAGGTGATGTTGCCGATGGGCGGATGGTCTTTTGCGACCGAATAGAAAATTTTGGGACCACGTTTGCAAACTTCGTCATGAAATACGTTTTAATATAACCTTGAGCTAAGATCGTATTTCATCCTTGACACTGAAGCCTACCGGAAGTGTTATGTAGCCAGTGGTTTACCCAGGATTTCGTCCCTGAGGGGAAGGGGAGGGGGAGTCAAATTCCTCAAGTTGAGTATGACGTCACAACATGCGGGATACTCCCACGTACTTTGATGCTCTTCGACAAAATATTGTGTAATCTCACAATCAGTTTTAGGGGGTGTCTCCCAGATTTGGGGGGTGTAGGGGGATTAGGATAGACCACTGAATGTAGCCATTGATTGTCGGCATGGTTAGCGGAGCCCGTTTTCCTCTCGTCGTTCTCCTTTCTTCGTCAGAAAATGTCTCTGTTGGTGGTCTTTTGGGAGCTGCTACGTACAGAACGATTCCCAGACGCTTTGTCCGTCGCATAATCTCATTCCCCATCGCAGACGATTTGCGTTCCGCCATATTTCTACTGACTTCGACGACAACTCTACGACAGCGTGGTTTGTTGTCCAAACCGAAATGACGGACCCACATGGTCCCGTGGAGGAGTGTGCTCGCGGTCGTCCACAATTGGCTGAGAGGAGTAGATGTTAATGACGTAAGACCGCGTTGAAGGAATGTATCTGGCGGTCGCGCCCCGCTATTTTTGCTTGGTAACTGTGACCCTCGGTGGACTGAATACGGTTAGAGGTTGATGTGTACATGGATCGTAAGAACTGTTTCCGGCAGAGTACTCGGAAATCGCTAGAATCATTTCATGGTCCCTTTAATAACCTTGAAGGAGAGATAAGATGCAGACTAGTTGGTTGTGCATGATGATGATGATAATAATAATAATAATAATAATAATAATAATAATTTACGTCGGTATTCACACGTGAGAACCTTACACTTATGCCCTCCGCCCCTTGCTACAACTTCCCTCAGATGGAGGGTCTATCTATTAGCTATCGCGGTATATTAAAATTAATTGACAACAGTAAACTTTCCTCCTCCTGCGGTGCCGATGGAATAACATCCAAAATCCTAAAGAACACTAAACAGGTCTCAGCCAAGTTTTTAACGCTTATATTTAACAAATCACTTTCTACTGGGGATATCCCATCCGACTGGCTTATCGGGAAGGTGATTCCGGTTTTCACGTCTGGCGAAACGGTGAAACCACATGACTACAGGCCTACCTCTCTCACAAGTATACCCTGTAATTTTTTTGAGCATATAATAGCATATCACTTAATGACGTTCCTTGAAACAAATGAGTTCTTCTACCCTTTCCAACATGGGTTCCGGCGTGGCTACTCATGCGAATCCCAACTCCTTGGTCTAACACATGACATATTGAACAGTGTGGATGGCGGATGCCAGGTTGATGCTATATTTATTGACTTTGCTAAAGCATTCGACAGGGTCCCACTCGCTCGCTTAATATCAAAGCTTTCCGGATTGAACATCGACCCGCTCGTCCTTACGTGGATACGGAGCTTCTTAAGTAACAGAAAGCAATTCGTGTTGGCTAACAATTTATCGTCCTCATTAAACCGAGTAACTTCCGGAATCCCCCAGGGTTCTGTGATTGGCCCCCTGTTATTTCTCATTTACATTAATGACCTTCCATCTGGATTGACATCTCGTATTCGCCTATTTGCTGATGATTGCGTCATTTATCGTCATGCATCAAGCTCTTCAGAACAAGTTGCCCTCCAAGATGACCTTCATAGGATCGCTTCCTGGTGCTCCTCATGGCAGTTACCTATTAACGCCGATAAATGTAAAACAATGTCGTTCACGCGGTCCATCCCCACTATATTTCAGTACTCTTGTGGTTCGTCTTTGATTGAACACATTACCTCATATAAGTACCTCGGGATTCATCTAAGTATCAACCTTTCTTGGTCTCATCACATCTTTCAGACTATAGCTGCCGCTAATCGAACCTTGGGATTCCTTCGGCGGACTCTGAGACTGGCCCCAGTGTCGGTGAAAAAGTTAGCTTATACGACATTCGTGAGGCTAAAGATTGAATATGCCGCGGCTATATGGGACCCTCATCACGCGTACCTCATAGACACTTTGGAGAAGGTTCAAAACAGGGCCGCCCGGTTCGTTGTCTGCGACTATCGTCCCGACAGCAGAGTCTCTGCAATAAAATGGGAGCTCGGTTTAACCAGATTTGTGCCCATTACAAAAAAAAAAAGGAACTAAATACCGTTACCCGTTACTTCAGAAAAAAGTAACTAAATACGTTACTCGTTACCAACATACAAAAGTAACGAGTTCTCGCTACTCACAGGTAGCGAGTTACTTTTACGTTACCGCCGCATAGTTTAAGTAGCCAACAAATATGCCATCATTTGCCTTCAACCCTTTATTAATGATGAATTACACTTCAGAAGAAGCTGATACTCGAAATTTGTTGTCCGTGCTTCGTGTTCCGTGTCTCTCGGCCCCTTACTATGACTCTATATCAGCTTGCCTGGACCTTCTCCCTCCTTTCCGAAGTCGTGGTGATTGGAGATTATGAAAACACAAGGAAAAAACACTTTTCGTGCCACAAATCACCAGCGGTTCCCAAAAACAGACGAGGGGCTGCGTCATAATTTAGGGCGCTCAGAAGCTTAGCAAAGACAAGAAAAGTCTAGAAGTCAAAACGCGTCTTTTGTTGCCATAGCACAATTGGTGCCCATTCTTGTGAAGGAGTGATGGTCGGAGATTACGGAAACAAGAGGAAAGACAACAACACATCCAGCGAGGGACTTTGAGTCACACGTTGTCGTGGGTCACGCAGGTCAAATCTGCACGCATTGCGCCACGCGGAGTGCCGAAATATGCTCCCCCGCGCTGAAGAAAAGGAACGAGTAACGTCAGTAACGAGTTACCAATTTTTGTAACTGATTCCGTTACTATTACAATTTTTTAAAAAGTAACTGAATCGTTACTTCGTTACCAAAAAAAGTAACCGTTACCAGGTAACGAGTTACTTGTAACGAGTTAGGCACAACTCTGGGTTTAACCACACTGACTCTTCGTCGTAGGATTTCTGCCCTGCTGCTTTTCCACAAAGCTTTCCACAATCGCTTCCTCTACTCCCCTATGCTGTTGCCCCCTAGCCATATATCTCACCGTGTGGGTCATGCATTTAAGGTAAGAGAATACCGATGTAATAATCAGCGTTTTTCTGAGTCCTATGTTCCGCGAAGTTCACGTTGGTGGAATGATCTTCCTTATGACATTGCTACAACTAGTGATCATGTGACTTTTAAGCAAGCACTCCACGATTTTTTCTGCTCGCCCTAGTTAATCCTCTTCTTACTCAGCGTCTCATCCATAACTTTTGGTGGTTTGCTATTTTCGCCTTGTGATCTTGTACATATATTCTTGCCTATTGTATCTTATGCGATGTATCACGTGCCTCATTTTCTCTTATGTTCATTTGTCTCTATTATTGTGCTATGCTCCACTCCGTCATGTTGTACCCGCTCTGCGGGCCTTTGACGTACATACAATAAATAATAATAATAATGTTTATTTCACCAAGTGCTTGGTGGGATGTGGAGGCAAAAGATAGATTCCGAGACGTACAAGTACCACGAAGTGACGTTGTTGTCCTGTGTACGTCTCCTTCCTTATCTCTGAGTTCCCTTCCAACAATTAGTAACCTTTCTGCAAACATATCACAAACATTTTACAAACAGATTTGCAGACAGTCAGAGAAAGTGTTGCGGCATTTTGCAGCAATCCAGACGTTTCGTCAGAGTCATCAAAAGTCACTAACAGCTTCCGCTGAAAATCGCAATACCTTCTGTGATCGTCTGCAAGTTTTTGAAGGGCAGAATAAATCTAAGACGAGCTAATGCATTAATCCCTTTTGTAAGTTTTTTCTGAGGTAATCTACGTGAGTGGTCCAAGATCGTTGGATTAGTAAGTACTCCAAGAAAATTAATACTCTCAAGTCTTTTTTACCCCTTAAATGAGAGTTACCTACCATCGGGGTGTAGAACTCATTGTTTAGGATGAACAATCCAATTTATCGCGATTTGGTTTCAGCTTATTTACAGACAGCCGTAAGCCAAGTTCATCAGCCACAGAGTTGACCTTTTCAGATAAGCCATTGATACATTTACTTTCGAAGCAAATGACAGTGTCATCAGCGAATGTACAACTGTTGCAGATAAAAATTTAGGCAATTCATCTAAATAGATTCATAGGCATTCATAGATATTGATAATGCAAACGGGACGAGTATTCAACCTAGTGGCCCTCCGGAGGATATGCATCGCTGTGATGAACAATAGAGAGTTTAAGGCGGTGCATCACCACCGACGCTCTATGGGAATCCCCATACAATTTTCAACTCCCGTAGCGCCGCGAAAATTTGGTTGATCTCCGTGCAACTGCTTTTAAATGGAAGAGGATGCTTAGATCTAGTGCCTGATCGAAGCAGATTTTGCGTTTTAGACTCAGAAATTTTTATATCGTCGTCGAAAGGTTTGGGAAAAGCTATATTTCGAGATTCCGCTCGCTTACAAAATAGAGCCGCCCAAAATCGAAAATCTGGCTCGATCACGCACTAGAAAAACATATCAAGAACCAATGCCAACAAAAAGATTTCATCTATGTTAAACCGTTGACTCGGCACACGAGTTTTTGTCAGGTATGGTCATCCGTTGAGTACGCCGCTTCAGAATGGGCAGCGCAGTGCTGCCATCTCTCATGGAGGGTATCGTCACAAGGCACAACAATTTGAGCGCTGGAAATCACTGATCTCGATTGTAAAAGGCTGGATCGCGGATTGGGAGCGCGAGCGTGAAGAAACCGGCCGCCATCTTACTGTACCCACAACAGTCGCCGCAGCGACCATGTCAACTTCTTGCAATTACGGTCGTACCAACCGTACTGGCAAGGTTACAGGGCCTAAATTTATACACGTGAGTCACTCTTCATCAAGGAATAAATAGGCGTCCATTCTGTATATTTAGTTGACCATTATGAAGTGTTTTTTTGCCCAAAACGAGCACTGGATGCAGGTTGCTTGATCGCTCTTCCGACGTTCAATCGAGCACACTTGCATTTTACCTGGCGGCAAATACAGTTTGAGTGCATAATATGCTTGAAAGAACATGTTACACTACACAGGTAGTGTTGTCATCAATATATGTGCAAGCACTCGAGCGCTTTTTTGCATGCATTGCTAGCATGGTACACGGTGTTCTCTGCGGAAGCAAGTGCCACATTCATTTCTTTGAATTACCTTCGCGCACAAGTTCGATATTACGTCATAATGAGACCAAGATTGTCACCTTTTTTCATGTATTGGTATTGTTTTGTGCCTTGGTTTGATTTGTGACAAAGAATCCTACGTAACGGTGGTGTGGCGCGACTTGAATAACGCCTTTGTGTCTGAGCTGTATCGTCAGCTTGTTACGATAGTAATAATCTGTAGCGTGTCGTGGTATTTGTAGCAGTTTTTAAGGCAAAAGCGGTCTCTCAATACAGGTTTCGTCACGACGGCTACCCAGTGAATAATCTGTGCAGTGTGATACGGCTGGGTGTACAGGTAAGTATCACGTTCCTCATCCACTGGTTTCTACTTTACAGGAAGGAACAACCTCAGTGCACGCACTGTGGTTAGCCTCTCTCAGTTTTGCATATTTTCTTACATGTTCACATCAGAAACTCACCTTACAATTTAGGCTCCTTCACCCAGCAATATAATAATTAGATATTATAATTCTTTTTAGAAGAGTTCCCCATATTCTTTTTAGAATAGTTTTTATTCTTTTTAATTTTTAGAAGATACTGGGATTGTAAACCATGTTTTAAACTGATGTTTTAACATTTGTCCAATGCATTTATTAAAAAACATATTCATTTTTAACTGGTTGCACCCAAACCAATGTTCTGATGTATTATTTCCTTTGTTGTCGATGCACCATAAAAATTGGAATAATCCAATGCAGGTTACTTCACAGCTGCCTCGACATACTCAAGAAATGGGTGCAGAACCTGCGTAATGCCCACAAACTTTAACCACCACAGCACCTCCAGAAAGTAAAGGCATATTTGTCACATGGGATTTTTAAAGGCATTCACAGTATATAATACCTTGTATGAACTGTTGTAGATCTAAGCAGCCTCTACAGTACACTCTCAGAAATTAAAACTTGTCAGGGAACTGTGATAATTGTTTCAGTTAATAGGCATGCACATATACGCTATAAGAAGAAAATTATTTATTGTGAATGCGCTTCTCTGGCTACTCATGTTGTTTACATCTACTGTTGATCACATTCATTTATCACATATTATATTCTTATATATTATTATTATATTCTTATATATTATTATTATATTATCACATATTCGATCACATTAAATTTAAAATTTAGCATATATGAGAAAATATCAGGAGGGAAGTTGCTATTCATTGCTCATTCCAACCTAAAATTGAGTGCTACAAATTTAGAGAGCGTACCTAACCATTGTCATTCCTAAAATATATATTGCCATTGTAGCAAGGTCACAAAACAATAAATGTAGTCTTTTGCGACCTGCCTGCACGTTCATTGTATCCTGAAACGCATAAGTGCAAGAAATAAATCTTGAACTTGAATAAACTTGATGTTGTATAAACTTGACATAAAATGTTGAATATTATAATGAATGATATAAAATATTGAATAAACTTGAACTCGTATATTCTCTTTACTCATCATCAGTGATCTTCATTACAAAAGCGCATCGTGTTAGACTTTTCTGTTTGCGTTTCACAGACTGGGTACACGAGGGCCAAAATGACAAAATCACAACTGTTTCAAGCTCCAAATAGTCCTGTTGCAACTTGAAGACCATATGTGGAGCTGCATTTTTTGGAACATGCTCCACATAACAAGCATGACAAAGTCAGCACTGGATAGCAGGACCCCGTCCCCAAGCAGCTTTTCTCACGCTGCAGTTGTATTCAACAAAAGCATGTGAGTGCTGGAGAAGGACATTCAGTTTGGCACAACCGCGCCTGCAAATAATCAGAACAAATAAAGGAAGAAGCAAACAAACATAGAACGGCTGTACTTAGTTCAAAAAGAGATAAGTCCTGTGTCTCAAGGAGGTGTTACCACTTTCTAAGTAACTTAATTGATTAAGCTTACATCACTACCTGATTAACTGTCCTAACGAGTGTGATCTAACTGCGTGAAGTAGTTATTTGCGCTGCTTCGGTGTGTCCATATTTGCGAGGCAAAGCACCGCTGTCGTTTACTAAAAGGCTCTTTCTAAGGCGATGCTTGATATAAATCATACTAAACGCATACACGGCTAAAACAACGGCTGTGATTCTACAGAACGATCTCTTTCTGCCATGCGAGTATATCTTTTCGCGGACCGTTCTTTATGGAACAATTTTTGTTCAGAACGCAGTACGGGATATTATATACATGGTTGTTGTTAACCTCAAGTCGTTTCTTATTGAAATATTGGCTGGGAAACGTGCTATAGTACAATCCCCAGCGCTGCACTGCGGTGACGGTCTAGTTTCGGAATGCAAAACATAACGTAATTAAGAATCGAACGGCGGGACACCTGTGAAACACTGTTAGGATACATCAGTATACTGGCACCTTACAAAATTGTGTGATGACAAACAACGATCAATGCTAGAAGCGCAATAAATACTCACAATCTCTGTTGCCTCCCATTGTTTTCTATGGGCACACACAGCACTTTAGGGCCCACCAACATGGCGGCCCGAAGGCACGCCTCTCCCCCACGAGCCCCTCTCCCTTGCGCGATCCAGCCTTTATACATAGAGCTCAGTGGCTGGAAATGCTATACCGTTGCACTTGCAGTTGGACGACGAAGCCGACGTTGACTGTGACGCAGGAGCACGAGCACACGCAGCTTAGCCCTGCCGCAAATACGTGAACGGACTATACTACACTCTAAATCAGGTAACGCATATGTAACGCTTAAGTACCGCTTGGCCAAGAGGTACATTTTAAAAAAAATTTACCTCTTAAAATTAAGAGGTACATGTACCCTCACATGCGGTACATGTAACGGATAGCGCGCAGCGATTTAGGCCTACCCGTCGGGGTGGTTCCCATCCTCCACGATATATTAACAGCCCCAGGAACCTACGCTGCACGATAAATATAACAAACAAATACCTTTATTCGAAAATTACATCCATTTCAGGGGTGATGCTCGTCCATCGCGAGCGTGCATTGTCATTATGCACAAACGACGAACACACGGGACACAACGTATATGGATGAACGACGACTACTGCATCTCTCCTTCGCCATTGCAGCTGCTCTGTGGTCACGCTTCTTTATCTCTTCCACACCTTTCGATTGCTGTTCTTCCCCAACTTCCGTTTCTTCCGCAGAACGTAACACCAACCACAGTAGACGATTCACTCACCCATTTACGACATCGCCTGGACGTAACCACGGAGAAAATACAATGTAAAAAAAAAAAAAAACTAACAACGGAAATAGCTTGCCTGAAAAACATGCCTATTGCTTGTGTAATCCAGGTGTAAGGTGCAATCTAGGCTCCTCTAATTCACGCATCAACGTTCGTGCATGAAGCACAAAGTTCGTTGTTTCCGCCCTCAGTCGTTGTGTCCAGCCTGCCGGTGATCAGGATCACTGGGAATCAGAGCGAAGATGAACGAAAATGCGTCGTGCAGACGAATAATTACTTCAGAGATATAATACGCACCTTAAATTACTCCAATCTTGAAAGCGTCGAACAAATTTCTTCGAACACCGAGCAGGCTCGACTTGCTCCCCGACGTTTTAAAGCAAACTGATTTGCAGCGGTTGCAAGAAACGCATTCTTCCCAAACGTGCGATCCCTCACGGTCACTGGTTCTAGTTATTGCACTTCTTTTGACTGAATGATAGTGCTCATCGATTACGGCAACTGCTGCATAAGGGAATTTATTGACTGGTATTCGGAATCACACGGAATATTTTTGCAGCGCATGGATATCGTGAGAAGGCGTTCGTACTCATGCGCCGGAAACACGCGGTACACATGAGTTACAGCTGCTATAGATCGCGCTTTAAAGGTACCTAGGCGGTACGAATGGGTCTTGGAGCCTTTGTACCGTTTGAATTTCGCAGTGGTCGCGAACTGTACCTGCTGGTTGAGGACTGTGCCTCATGTGTACCGCTTGGCCCAGGTGCGGGTCCTCTTTCATGCGGTACATATCGGGTGCCGGATTTAGAGTGTATACATGAGCTGTTCATTCATCGATGTTTATTTTCTCGGGGGGGAGGCGCACGTAACATATAGCGTTGGTGGTTCTGCGCACTGCGCGAAGTTCTCTTTCTGTTATGGGCGTGCGCAGAATCATTAACGCTATCCCTTACGTACGCAAAGGCGATAGGGTACGGTGTACTAAAACTCTCCAATATGAACCAATCGGTACGAATTGCATTTTCCGGGATAAGCGACTAAGACTAAGCGGTAAGGAGCAGCCACGCACTTCGCAAAACCAAAGCTTTTGGACTGGGATGTTGTGCTTCGTAAGAACAAAAGCTTTCGATAAATCTACGAAATGGCCTAGTGTCAAAAGCTTGTCATCAATATTTGTCATTATCTTTCCCACCAAATCTACCCTAAGCCTGCTCTGTTGGTTTCCTGCTTACAGCGGCAGTGTGTTCCATATGCCACGAAAATGAAGTTGCAGGGGTACCCAGAAAAATATTTCGGGGGGGGGGGGGGGCTCTATGGGGACTTTACATGGGCACATTATATTTTTCTTCACGTATGCATTCCATTCCTGTACTCTACACAGCGCTACCTTAGTCCAACACCTGGTAACTAGGAAAATGGTCTTTACTTGCGTTGCTTAATCGTGTACGATGTAGTGTGAAACAGGGGCTTCCTGAAGCATACGATTTCATGTGGGCAGAGCTCATAGGAAACATACTGGGGCGGTTCACGACGACAAAAGCCTGAGCTTGGACACAACAACAACAGGACGTAACATAACACACATGAGCTGTGCCCGTAACACACATGCGTGTGATACCTTACGTCCTGTTGTGTTTGTACCCAAGCTCAGGCTTTCGTCGTCATGGATCTTGTCCACCAGCTTGCCTGCATGTACGCTATTTTACCTGATACTGAGACGGCTTTGCGACACTGTGTAACTAAGCATGGACAAAAATAGGAAAGACACAAAACTTGCGCATAGCATGACTCTCATAACTTCAAGCATGGAGGCACTATGCACGCACAATGGTTTCATTTATCTGTGCTTCGTCAACACCGAGTTTTGACACTAACGTCGCGAGTTCATTTCTTTTTGCCAAAACATCCTCCTCATCAAGTACAAATGGTGTAGCCCAAATCAAGTCGCGGGCCGCATTGACCTTTGGCCACATCATGGAGGGCCGCACAGAAAAGAAATGATCGTAATTGCCGTAAAACACCCTAAAATACTAGAAAATAAATATATACACAAAACAGGAACGGTGTAGTTACTGTGGAGACGGACGGTGCGGCACAGTTAATTACACAAAAAACGGTATTTGACAAAGCTCAAGAGTAATAAATGCAAGCTGGTTTTCCAAATCGCGTACTGAAACTAACGTAAGGCGATTCAAGACGAATACGTACATAGTTCTTGACGAACTATTTCGGCACCAAAATGTTGACAACTATGGCAAACCGGAGTCTGAAAGGTGCAGGGTTTAATGGGCAGATGGCGCAACGATACATGGCTTAATGGTAGATGCGCGCGTGAGAGATGGCCGATGACGTTCGTTGTCTCCTATGGACCTTTTTGACATACGTGTCATATCCTATAGCATCTCTCCTCCTCTGGGCGCCGCACTCCACAACTCCGCTTAGTGAGTGATGTCCCGCCGCCGGAGCTTCTGCGGCCGCAGAAGCAGAGCTGATCAAGAAGATTCGTTTATTTAACATCTACGCACTTTTTAAACGAAGAAATTAGCCTGGTAGATAGTGGGCCGATGCTGAACATAGTGTTGTCGGTTTCATAGATGGGTTTCCGGATGCGACCGTCCCTTTTAAGGCCCTCGAGCCACAGAATAGTTGAGTGCGGGTCACAGGCAGGCAACGTATTTGAAACCTCTTGTCTAGGCACTGCTTCCACATGACAACATTGCTCAATCGACCCTGCTTGGCCAACGCCGCCTACATACAGAAGGCCTGCTTATTGCCTCCTC